>NW_026611760.1:0-192060 GCF_023638135.1 Falco biarmicus
TTGGACTCGGCTGGTGACAAAATGTTCCAAACACACCCCATGCACAACTCCACCGGGGAAGGTGCCAGAAACGAGTTCTGTTGGTAGTTTTTTACACTACCCCGGTAGGCAAGAGAAAGGCACCACAAAACTTGTTGTACCTGCTTTCTGGGCTGAGATGGAGAATCGCTGAATTTTGGACTCGGCTGGTGACAAAATGTTCCAAACACACCCCATGCACAACTCCACCGGGGAAGGTGCCAGAAACGAGTTCTGTTGGTAGTTTTTACACTACCCCGGTAGGCAGCTGAAAGGCACCACAAAACTTGTTCTACCTGCTTTCTGGGCTGAGATGGGGAATCGCTGAATTTTGGACTCGGCTGGTGACAAAATGTTCCAAACACACCCCATGCACAACTCCACCGGGGAAGGTGCCAGAAACGAGTTCTGTTGGTAGTTTTTACACTACCCCGGTAGGCAAGAGAAAGGCACCACAAAACCTGTTGTACCTGCTTTCTGGGCTGAGATGGAGAATCGCTGAATTTTGGACTCGGCTGGTGACAAAATGTTCCAAACACACCCCATGCACAACTCCACCGGGGAAGGTGCCAGAAACGAGTTCTCTTGGTAGTTTTTACACTACCCCGGTAGGCAGCTGAAAGGCACCACAAAACTTGTTCTACCTGCTTTCTGGGCTGAGATGGAGAATCGCTGAATTTTGGACTCGGCTGGTGACAAAATGTTCCAAACACACCCCATGCACAACTCCACCGGGGAAGGTGCCAGAAACGAGTTCTCTTGGTAGTTTTTACACTACCCCGGTAGGCAGCTGAAAGGCACCACAAAACTTGTTCTACCTGCTTTCTGGGCTGAGATGGGGAATCGCTGAATTTTGGACTCGGCTGGTGACAAAATGTTCCAAACACACCCCATGCACAACTCCACCGGGGAAGGTGCCAGAAACGAGTTCTCTTGGTAGTTTTTACACTACCCCGGTAGGCAAGAGAAAGGCACCACAAAACCTGTTGTACCTGCTTTCTGGGCTGAGATGGAGAATCGCTGAATTTTGGACTCGGCTGGTGACAAAATGTTCCAAACACACCCCATGCACAACTCCACCGGGGAAGGTGCCAGAAACGAGTTCTCTTGGTAGTTTTTACACTACCCCGGTAGGCAGCTGAAAGGCACCACAAAACTTGTTCTACCTGCTTTCTGGGCTGAGATGGAGAATCGCTGAATTTTGGACTCGGCTGGTGACAAAATGTTCCAAACACACCCCATGCACAACTCCACCGGGGAAGGTGCAGAAACGAGTTCTCTTGGTAGTTTTTACAGTACCCCGGTAGGCAGCTGAAAGGCACCACAAAACTTGTTCTACCTGCTTTCTGGGCTGAGATGGGGAATCGCTGAATTTTGGACTCGGCTGGTGACAAAATGTTCCAAACACACCCCCATGCACAACTCCACCGGGGAAGGTGCCAGAAACGAGTTCTGTTGGTAGTTTTTACACTACCCCGGTAGGCAAGAGAAAGGCACCACAAAACTTGTTCTACCTGCTTTCTGGGCTGAGATGGAGAATCGCTGAATTTTGGACTCGGCTGGTGACAAAATGTTCCAAACACACCCCATGCACAACTCCACCGGGGAAGGTGCCAGAAACGAGTTCTGTTGGTAGTTTTTACACTACCCCGGTAGGCAGCTGAAAGGCACCACAAAACTTGTTCTACCTGCTTTCTGGGCTGAGATGGGGAACGGCTGAATTTTGGACTCGGCTGGTGACAAAATGTTCCAAACACACCCCATGCACAACTCCACCGGGGAAGGTGCCAGAAACGAGTTCTGTTGGTAGTTTTTACACTACCCCGGTAGGCAAGAGAAAGGCACCACAAAACTTGTTCTACCTGCTTTCTGGGCTGAGATGGGGAATCGCTGAATTTTGGACTCGGCTGGTGACAAAATGTTCCAAACACACCCCATGCACAACTCCACCGGGGAAGGTGCCAGAAACGAGTTCTGTTGGTAGTTTTTACACTACCCCGGTAGGCAGCTGAAAGGCACCACAAAACTTGTTCTACCTGCTTTCTGGGCTGAGATGGGGAACGGCTGAATTTTGGACTCGGCTGGTGACAAAATGTTCCAAAACACACCCCATGCACAACTCCACCGGGGAAGGTGCCAGAAAACGAGTTCTGTTGGTAGTTTTTACACTACCCCGGTAGGCAGCTGAAAGGCACCACAAAACTTGTTCTACCTGCTTTCTGGGCTGAGATGGGGAACGGCTGAATTTTGGACTCGGCTGGTGACAAAATGTTCCAAACACACCCCTATGCACAACTCCACCGGGGAAGGTGCCAGAAACGAGTTCTGTTGGTAGTTTTTACACTACCCCGGTAGGCAGCTGAAAGGCACCACAAAACTTGTTCTACCTGCTTTCTGGGCTGAGATGGGGAATCGCTGAATTTTGGACTCGGCTGGTGACAAAATGTTCCAAACACACCCCATGCACAACTCCACCGGGGAAGGTGCCAGAAACGAGTTCTCTTGGTAGTTTTTACAGTACCCCGGTAGGCAAGAGAAAGGCACCACAAAACTTGTTCTACCTGCTTTCTGGGCTGAGATGGGGAATCGCTGAATTTTGGACTCGGCTGGTGACAAAATGTTCCAAACACACCCCATGCACAACTCCACCGGGGAAGGTGCCAGAAACGAGTTCTGTTGGTAGTTTTTACACTACCCCGGTAGGCAGCTGAAAGGCACCACAAAACTTGTTCTACCTGCTTTCTGGGCTGAGATGGGGAATCGCTGAATTTTGGACTCGGCTGCTGACAAAATGTTCCAAACACACCCCATGCACAACTCCACCGGGGAGAGTGCCAGAAACGAGTTCCGTTGGTAGTTTTTACACTACCCCGGTAGGCAAGAGAAAGGCACCACAAAACTTGTTGTACCTGCTTTCTGGGCTGAGATGGGGAATCGCTGAATTTTGGACTCGGCTGGTGACAAAATGTTCCAAACACACCCCATGCACAACTCCACCGGGGAAGGTGCCAGAAACGAGTTCTGTTGGTAGTTTTTACACTACCCCGGGTAGGCAGCTGAAAGGCACCACAAAACTTGTTCTACCTGCTTTCTGGGCTGAGATGGGGAATCGCTGAATTTTGGACTCGGCTGGTGACAAAATGTTCCAAACACACCCCATGCACAACTCCACCGGGGAAGGTGCCAGAAACGAGTTCTGTTGGTAGTTTTTTACACTACCCCGGTAGGCAAGAGAAAGGCACCACAAAACTTGTTGTACCTGCTTTCTGGGCTGAGATGGAGAATCGCTGAATTTTGGACTCGGCTGGTGACAAAATGTTCCAAACACACCCCATGCACAACTCCACCGGGGAAGGTGCCAGAAACGAGTTCTGTTGGTAGTTTTTACACTACCCCGGTAGGCAGCTGAAAGGCACCACAAAACTTGTTCTACCTGCTTTCTGGGCTGAGATGGGGAATCGCTGAATTTTGGACTCGGCTGGTGACAAAATGTTCCAAACACACCCCATGCACAACTCCACCGGGGAAGGTGCCAGAAACGAGTTCTGTTGGTAGTTTTTACACTACCCCGGTAGGCAAGAGAAAGGCACCACAAAACCTGTTGTACCTGCTTTCTGGGCTGAGATGGAGAATCGCTGAATTTTGGACTCGGCTGGTGACAAAATGTTCCAAACACACCCCATGCACAACTCCACCGGGGAAGGTGCCAGAAACGAGTTCTCTTGGTAGTTTTTACACTACCCCGGGTAGGCAGCTGAAAGGCACCACAAAACTTGTTCTACCTGCTTTCTGGGCTGAGATGGAGAATCGCTGAATTTTGGACTCGGCTGGTGACAAAATGTTCCAAACACACCCCATGCACAACTCCACCGGGGAAGGTGCCAGAAACGAGTTCTCTTGGTAGTTTTTACACTACCCCGGTAGGCAGCTGAAAGGCACCACAAAACTTGTTCTACCTGCTTTCTGGGCTGAGATGGGGAATCGCTGAATTTTGGACTCGGCTGGTGACAAAATGTTCCAAACACACCCCATGCACAACTCCACCGGGGAAGGTGCCAGAAACGAGTTCTGTTGGTAGTTTTTACACTACCCCGGTAGGCAAGAGAAAGGCACCACAAAACCTGTTGTACCTGCTTTCTGGGCTGAGATGGAGAATCGCTGAATTTTGGACTCGGCTGGTGACAAAATGTTCCAAACACACCCCATGCACAACTCCACCGGGGAAGGTGCCAGAAACGAGTTTCTCTTGGTAGTTTTTACACTACCCCGGTAGGCAGCTGAAAGGCACCACAAAACTTGTTCTACCTGCTTTCTGGGCTGAGATGGAGAATCGCTGAATTTTGGACTCGGCTGGTGACAAAATGTTCCAAACACACCCCATGCACAACTCCACCGGGGGAAGGTGCCAGAAACGAGTTCTCTTGGTAGTTTTTACAGTACCCCGGTAGGCAGCTGAAAGGCACCACAAAACTTGTTCTACCTGCTTTCTGGGCTGAGATGGGGAATCGCTGAATTTTGGACTCGGCTGGTGACAAAATGTTCCAAACACACCCCATGCACAACTCCACCGGGGAAGGTGCCAGAAACGAGTTCTGTTGGTAGTTTTTACACTACCCCGGTAGGCAAGAGAAAGGCACCACAAAACTTGTTCTACCTGCTTTCTGGGCTGAGATGGAGAATCGCTGAATTTTGGACTCGGCTGGTGACAAAATGTTCCAAACACACCCCATGCACAACTCCACCGGGGAAGGTGCCAGAAACGAGTTCTGTTGGTAGTTTTTACACTACCCCGGTAGGCAGCTGAAAGGCACCACAAAACTTGTTCTACCTGCTTTCTGGGCTGAGATGGGGAACGGCCTGAATTTTGGACTCGGCTGGTGACAAAATGTTCCAAACACACCCCATGCACAACTCCACCGGGGAAGGTGCCAGAAACGAGTTCTGTTGGTAGTTTTTACACTACCCCGGTAGGCAAGAGAAAGGCACCACAAAACTTGTTCTACCTGCTTTCTGGGCTGAGATGGGGAATCGCTGAATTTTGGACTCGGCTGGTGACAAAATGTTCCAAACACACCCCATGCACAACTCCACCGGGGAAGGTGCCAGAAACGAGTTCTGTTGGTAGTTTTTACACTACCCCGGTAGGCAGCTGAAAGGCACCACAAAACTTGTTCTACCTGCTTTCTGGGCTGAGATGGGGAACGGCTGAATTTTGGACTCGGGCTGGTGACAAAATGTTCCAAACACACCCCATGCACAACTCCACCGGGGAAGGTGCCAGAAACGAGTTCTGTTGGTAGTTTTTACACTACCCCGGTAGGCAGCTGAAAGGCACCACAAAACTTGTTCTACCTGCTTTCTGGGCTGAGATGGGGAACGGCTGAATTTTGGACTCGGCTGGTGACAAAATGTTCCAAACACACCCCATGCACAACTCCACCGGGGAAGGTGCCAGAAACGAGTTCTGTTGGTAGTTTTTACACTACCCCGGTAGGCAGCTGAAAGGCACCACAAAACTTGTTCTACCTGCTTTCTGGGCTGAGATGGGGAATCGCTGAATTTTGGACTCGGCTGGTGACAAAATGTTCCAAACACACCCCATGCACAACTCCACCGGGGAAGGTGCCAGAAACGAGTTCTCTTGGTAGTTTTTACACTACCCCGGTAGGCAGCTGAAAGGCACCACAAAACTTGTTCTACCTGCTTTCTGGGCTGAGATGGAGAATCGCTGAATTTTGGACTCGGCTGGTGACAAAATGTTCCAAACACACCCCATGCACAACTCCACCGAGGAAGGTGCCAGAAACGAGTTCTCTTGGTAGTTTTTACACTACCCCGGTAGGCAGCTGAAAGGCACCACAAAACTTGTTCTACCTGCTTTCTGGGCTGAGATGGGGAATCGCTGAATTTTGGACTCGGCTGGTGACAAAATGTTCCAAACACACCCCATGCACAACTCCACCGGGGAAGGTGCCAGAAACGAGTTCTCTTGGTAGTTTTTACAGTACCCCGGTAGGCAAGAGAAAGGCACCACAAAACTTGTTCTACCTGCTTTCTGGGCTGAGATGGGGAATCGCTGAATTTTGGACTCGGCTGGTGACAAAATGTTCCAAACACACCCCATGCACAACTCCACCGGGGAAGGTGCCAGAAACGAGTTCTGTTGGTAGTTTTTACACTACCCCGGTAGGCAGCTGAAAGGCACCACAAAACTTGTTCTACCTGCTTTCTGGGCTGAGATGGGGAATCGCTGAATTTTGGACTCGGCTGCTGACAAAATGTTCCAAACACACCCCATGCACAACTCCACCGGGGGAAGGTGCCAGAAACGAGTTCCGTTGGTAGTTTTTACACTACCCCGGTAGGCAAGAGAAAGGCACCACAAAACTTGTTGTACCTGCTTTCTGGGCTGAGATGGGGAATCGCTGAATTTTGGACTCGGCTGGTGACAAAATGTTCCAAACACACCCCATGCACAACTCCACCGGGGAAGGTGCCAGAAACGAGTTCTGTTGGTAGTTTTTTACACTACCCCGGTAGGCAGCTGAAAGGCACCACAAAACTTGTTCTACCTGCTTTCTGGGCTGAGATGGGGAATCGCTGAATTTTGGACTCGGCTGGTGACAAAATGTTCCAAACACACCCCATGCACACCTCCACCGGGGAAGGTGCCAGAAACGAGTTCTGTTGGTAGTTTTTACACTACCCCGGGTAGGCAGCTGAAAGGCACCACAAAAACTTGTTCTACCTGCTTTCTGGGCTGAGATGGGGAATCGCTGAATTTTGGACTCGGCTGCTGACAAAATGTTCCAAACACACCCCATGCACAACTCCACCGGGGAAGGTGCCAGAAACGAGTTCTGTTGGTAGTTTTTACACTACCCCGGTAGGCAAGAGAAAGGCACCACAAAACTTGTTGTACCTGCTTTCTGGGCTGAGATGGGGAATCGCTGAATTTTGGACTTGGCTGGTGACAAAATGTTCCAAACACACCCCATGCACAACTCCACCGGGGAAGGTGCCAGAAACGAGTTCTGTTGGTAGTTTTTTACACTACCCCGGTAGGCAGCTGAAAGGCACCACAAAACTTGTTCTACCTGCTTTCTGGGCTGAGATGGGGAATGGCTGAATTTTGGACTCGGCTGGTGACAAAATGTTCCAAACACACCCCATGCACAACTCCACCGGGGAAGGTGCCAGAAACGAGTTCTGTTGGTAGTTTTTACACTACCCCGGTAGGCAGCTGAAAGGCACCACAAAACTTGTTCTACCTGCTTTCTGGGCTGAGATGGGGAATCGCTGAATTTTGGACTCGGCTGGTGACAAAATGTTCCAAACACACCCCATGCACAACTCCACCGGGGAAGGTGCCAGAAACGAGTTCCGTTGGTAGTTTTTACACTACCCCGGTAGGCAAGAGAAAGGCACCACAAAACTTGTTCTACCTGCTTTCTGGGCTGAGATGGGGAATCGCTGAATTTTGGACTCGGCTGGTGACAAAATGTTCCAAACACACCCCATGCACAACTCCACCGGGGAAGGTGCCAGAAACGAGTTCTCTTGGTAGTTTTTACACTACCCCTGGTAGGCAGCTGAAAGGCACCACAAAACTTGTTCTACCTGCTTTCTGGGCTGAGATGGGGAACGGCTGAATTTTGGACTCGGCTGGTAACAAAATGTTCCAAACACACCCCATGCACAACTCCACCGGGGAAGGTGCCAGAAACGAGTTCTGTTGGTAGTTTTTACACTACCCCGGTAGGCAGCTGAAAGGCACCACAAAACTTGTTCTACCTGCTTTCTGGGCTGAGATGGGGAATCGCTGAATTTTGGACTCGGCTGGTGACAAAATGTTTCCAAACACACCCCATGCACAACTCCACCGGGGAAGGTGCCAGAAACGAGTTCTGTTGGTAGTTTTTACACTACCCCGGTAGGCAGCTGAAAGGCACCACAAAACTTGTTGTACCTGCTTTCTGGGCTGAGATGGGGAATCGCTGAATTTTGGACTCGGCTGGTGACAAAATGTTCCAAACACACCCCATGCACAACTCCACCGGGGAAGGTGCCAGAAACGAGTTCTGTTGGTAGTTTTTACACTACCCCGGTAGGCAGCTGAAAGGCACCACAAAACTTGTTCTACCTGCTTTCTGGGCTGAGATGGGGATCGCTGAATTTTGGACTCGGCTGGTGACAAAATGTTCCAAAACACACCCCATGCACAACTCCACGGGGAAGGTGCCAGAAACGAGTTCCGTTGGTAGTTTTTACACTACCCCGGTAGGCAGCTGAAAGGCACCACAAAACTTCTTCTACCTGCTTTCTGGGCTGAGATGGGGAACGGCTGAATTTTGGACTCGGCTGGTGACAAAATGTTCCAAACACACCCCATGCACAACTCCACCGGGGAAGGTGCCAGAATCGAGTTCCGTTGGTAGTTTTTACACTACCCCGGTAGGCAAGAGAAAGGCACCACAAAACTTGTTCTACCTGCTTTCTGGGCTGAGATGGGGAACGGCTGAATTTTGGACTCGGCTGGTGACAAAATGTTCCAAACACACCCCATGCACAACTCCACCGGGGAAGGTGCCAGAAACGAGTTCTGTTGGTAGTTTTTACACTACCCCGGTAGGCAGCTGAAAGGCACCACAAAACTTGTTCTACCTGCTTTCTGGGCTGAGATGGGGAACGGCTGAATTTTGGACTCGGCTGGTGACAAAATGTTCCAAACACACCCCATGCACAACTCCACCGGGGAAGGTGCCAGAAACGAGTTCTCTTGGTAGTTTTTACACTACCCCGGTAGGCAGCTGAAAGGCCACCACAAAACTTGTTCTACCTGCTTTCTGGGCTGAGATGGAGAATCGCTGAATTTTGGACTCGGCTGGTGACAAAATGTTCCAAACACACCCCATGCACACCTCCACCGGGGAAGGTGCCAGAAACGAGTTCTGTTGGTAGTTTTTACACTACCCCGGTAGGCAGCTGAAAGGCACCACAAAACTTGTTCTACCTGCTTTCTGGGCTGAGATGGGGAATCGCTGACTTTTGGACTCGGCTGGTGACAAAATGTTCCAAACACACCCCATGCACAACTCCACCGGGGAAGGTGCCAGAAACGAGTTCTGTTGGTAGTTTTTTACACTACCCCGGTAGGCAAGAGAAAGGCACCACAAAACTTGTTCTACCTGCTTTCTGGGCTGAGATGGGGAACGGCTGAATTTTGGACTCGGCTGGTGACAAAATGTTCCAAACACACCCCATGCACAACTCCACCGGGGAAGGTGCCAGAAAACGAGTTCTCTTGGTAGTTTTTACACTACCCCGGTAGGCAGCTGAAAGGCACCACAAAACTTGTTCTACCTGCTTTCTGGGCTGAGATGGGGAATCGCTGAATTTTGGACTCGGCTGCTGACAAAATGTTCCAAACACACCCCATGCACAACTCCACCGGGGAAGGTGCCAGAAACGAGTTCTGTTGGTAGTTTTTACACTACCCCGGTAGGCAGCTGAAAGGCACCACAAAACTTGTTCTACCTGCTTTCTGGGCTGAGATGGGGAATCGCTGAATTTTGGACTCGGCTGGTGACAAAATGTTCCAAACACACCCCATGCACAACTCCACCGGGGAAGGTGCCAGAAACGAGTTCTGTTGGTAGTTTTTACACTACCCCGGTAGGCAGCTGAAAGGCACCACAAAACTTGTTCTACCTGCTTTCTGGGCTGAGATGGGGAATCGCTGAATTTTGGACTCGGCTGCTGACAAAATGTTCCAAACACACCCCATGCACAACTCCACCGGGGAAGGTGCCAGAAACGAGTTCTGTTGGTAGTTTTTACACTACCCCGGTAGGCAAGAGAAAGGCACCACAAAACTTGTTCTACCTGCTTTCTGGCTGAGATGGAGAATCGCTGACTTTTGAACTCGGCTGGTGACAAAATGTTCCAAACACACCCCATGCACACCTCCACCGGGGAAGGTGCCAGAAACGAGTTCTGTTGGTAGTTTTTACACTACCCCGGTAGGCAGCTGAAAGGCACCACAAAACTTGTTCTACCTGCTTTCTGGGCTGAGATGGGGAATCGCTGACTTTTGGACTCGGCTGGTGACAAAATGTTCCAAACACACCCCATGCACAACTCCACCGGGGAAGGTGCCAGAAACGAGTTCTGTTGGTAGTTTTTTACACTACCCCGGGTAGGCAGCTGAAAGGCACCACAAAAACTTGTTCTACCTGCTTTCTGGGCTGAGATGGGGAACGGCTGAATTTTGGACTCGGCTGGTGACAAAATGTTCCAAACACACCCCATGCACAACTCCACCGGGGAAGGTGCCAGAAACGAGTTCCGTTGGTAGTTTTTACACTACCCCGGTAGGCAGCTGAAAGGCACCACAAAACTTGTTCTACCTGCTTTCTGGGCTGAGATGGGGAATCGCTGAATTTTGGACTCGGCTGGTGACAAAAATGTTCCAAACACACCCCATGCACAACTCCACCGGGGAAGGTGCCAGAAAACGAGTTCCGTTGGTAGTTTTTACACTACCCCGGTAGGCAAGAGAAAGGCACCACAAAACTTGTTCTACCTGCTTTCTGGGCTGAGATGGGGAATCGCTGAATTTTGGACTCGGCTGGTGACAAAATGTTCCAAACACACCCCATGCACAACTCCACCGGGGAAGGTGCCAGAAACGAGTTCTGTTGGTAGTTTTTACACTACCCCGGTAGGCAAGAGAAAGGCACCACAAAACTTGTTCTACCTGCTTTCTGGGCTGAGATGGGGAACGGCTGAATTTTGGACTCGGCTGGTGACAAAAATGTTCCAAACACACCCCATGCACAACTCCACCGGGGAAGGTGCCAGAAACGAGTTCTCTTGGTAGTTTTTACACTACCCCGGTAGGCAGCTGAAAGGCACCACAAAACTTGTTCTACCTGCTTTCTGGGCTGAGATGGGGAATCGCTGAATTTTGGACTCGGCTGGTGACAAAATGTTCCAAACACACCCCATGCACAACTCCACCGGGGAAGGTGCCAGAAACGAGTTCCGTTGGTAGTTTTTACACTACCCCGGTAGGCAAGAGAAAGGCACCACAAAACTTGTTCTACCTGCTTTCTGGGCTGAGATGGGGAACGGCTGAATTTTGGACTCGGCTGGTGACAAAATGTTCCAAACACACCCCATGCACAACTCCACCGGGGAAGGTGCCAGAAACGAGTTCTGTTGGTAGTTTTTACACTACCCCGGTAGGCATCTAAATAACACCACAAAACTTGTTCTACCTGCTTTCTGGGCTGAGATGGGGAATCGCTGAATTTTGGACTCGGCTGGTGACAAAATGTTCCAAACACACCCCATGCACAACTCCACCGGGGAAGGTGCCAGAAACGAGTTCTGTTGGTAGTTTTTACACTACCCCGGTAGGCAGCTGAAAGGCACCACAAAACTTGTTCTACCTGCTTTCTGGGCTGAGATGGGGAATCGCTGACTTTTGGACTCGGCTGGTGACAAAATGTTCCAAACACACCCCATGCACAACTCCACCGGGGAAGGTGCCAGAAACGAGTTCCGTTGGTAGTTTTTTACACTACCCCGGTAGGCAAGAGAAAGGCACCACAAAACTTGTTCTACCTGCTTTCTGGGCTGAGATGGGGAACGGCTGAATTTTGGACTCGGCTGCTAACAAAATGTTCCAAACACACCCCATGCACAACTCCACCGGGGAAGGTGCCAGAAACGAGTTCTGTTGGTAGTTTTTACACTACCCCGGTAGGCAGCTGAAAGGCACCACAAAACTTGTTCTACCTGCTTTCTGGGCTGAGATGGGGAATCGCTGAATTTTGGACTCGGCTGGTGACAAAATGTTCCAAACACACCCATGCACAACTCCACCGGGGGAAGGTGCCAGAAACGAGTTCTGTTGGTAGTTTTTACACTACCCCGGGTAGGCAGCTGAAAGGCACCACAAAACTTGTTCTACCTGCTTTCTGGGCTGAGATGGGGAATCGCTGAATTTTGGACTCGGCTGGTGACAAAATGTTCCAAACACACCCCATGCACAACTCCACCGGGGAAGGTGCCAGAAACGAGTTCTGTTGGTAGTTTTTACACTACCCCGGTAGGCAGCTGAAAGGCACCACAAAACTTGTTCTACCTGCTTTCTGGGCTGAGATGGGGATCGCTGAATTTTGGACTCGGCTGGTGACAAAATGTTCCAAACACACCCCATGCACAACTCCACCGGGGAAGGTGCCAGAAACGAGTTCCGTTGGTAGTTTTTACACTACCCCGGTAGGCAAGAGAAAGGCACCACAAAACTTGTTCTACCTGCTTTCTGGGCTGAGATGGGGAATCGCTGAATTTTGGACTCGGCTGGTGACAAAATGTTCCAAACACACCCCATGCACAACTCCACCGGGGAAGGTGCCAGAAAACGAGTTCCGTTGGTAGTTTTTACACTACCCCGGTAGGCAAGAGAAAGGCACCACAAAACTTGTTCTACCTGCTTTCTGGGCTGAGATGGGGAATCGCTGAATTTTGGACTCGGCTGGTGACAAAATGTTCCAAACACACCCCATGCACAACTCCACCGGGGAAGGTGCCAGAAACGAGTTCTCTTGGTAGTTTTTACACTACCCCGGTAGGCAGCTGAAAGGCACCACAAAACTTGTTCTACCTGCTTTCTGGGCTGAGATGGGGAACGGCTGAATTTTGGACTCGGCTGGTAACAAAATGTTCCAAACACACCCCATGCACAACTCCACCGGGGAAGGTGCCAGAAACGAGTTCTGTTGGTAGTTTTTACACTACCCCGGTAGGCAGCTGAAAGGCACCACAAAACTTGTTCTACCTGCTTTCTGGGCTGAGATGGGGAATCGCTGAATTTTGGACTCGGCTGGTGACAAAATGTTCCAAACACACCCCATGCACAACTCCACCGGGGAAGGTGCCAGAAACGAGTTCTGTTGGTAGTTTTTACACTACCCCGGTAGGCAGCTGAAAGGCACCACAAAACTTGTTGTACCTGCTTTCTGGGCTGAGATGGGGAATCGCTGAATTTTGGACTCGGCTGGTGACAAAATGTTCCAAACACACCCCATGCACAACTCCACCGGGGAAGGTGCCAGAAACGAGTTCTGTTGGTAGTTTTTACACTACCCCGGTAGGCAGCTGAAAGGCACCACAAAACTTGTTCTACCTGCTTTCTGGGCTGAGATGGGGATCGCTGAATTTTGGACTCGGCTGGTGACAAAATGTTCCAAACACACCCCATGCACAACTCCACCGGGGAAGGTGCCAGAAACGAGTTCCGTTGGTAGTTTTTACACTACCCCGGTAGGCAGCTGAAAGGCACCACAAAACTTCTTCTACCTGCTTTCTGGGCTGAGATGGGGGAACGGCTGAATTTTGGACTCGGCTGGTGACAAAATGTTCCAAACACACCCATGCACAACTCCACCGGGGAAGGTGCCAGAATCGAGTTCCGTTGGTAGTTTTTACACTACCCCGGTAGGCAAGAGAAAGGCACCACAAAACTTGTTCTACCTGCTTTCTGGGCTGAGATGGGGAACGGCCTGAATTTTGGACTCGGCTGGTGACAAAATGTTCCAAACACACCCCATGCACAACTCCACCGGGGAAGGTGCCAGAAACGAGTTCTGTTGGTAGTTTTTACACTACCCCGGTAGGCAGCTGAAAGGCACCACAAAACTTGTTCTACCTGCTTTCTGGGCTGAGATGGGGAACGGCTGAATTTTGGACTCGGCTGGTGACAAAATGTTCCAAACACACCCCATGCACAACTCCACCGGGGAAGGTGCCAGAAACGAGTTCTCTTGGTAGTTTTTACACTACCCCGGTAGGCAGCTGAAAGGCACCACAAAACTTGTTCTACCTGCTTTCTGGGCTGAGATGGAGAATCGCTGAATTTTGGACTCGGCTGGTGACAAAATGTTCCAAACACACCCCATGCACACCTCCACCGGGGGAAGGTGCCAGAAACGAGTTCTGTTGGTAGTTTTTACACTACCCCGGTAGGCAGCTGAAAGGCACCACAAAACTTGTTCTACCTGCTTTCTGGGCTGAGATGGGGAATCGCTGACTTTTGGACTCGGCTGGTGACAAAATGTTCCAAACACACCCCATGCACAACTCCACCGGGGAAGGTGCCAGAAAACGAGTTCTGTTGGTAGTTTTTACACTACCCCGGTAGGCAAGAGAAAGGCACCACAAAACTTGTTCTACCTGCTTTCTGGGCTGAGATGGGGAACGGCTGAATTTTGGACTCGGCTGGTGACAAAATGTTCCAAACACACCCCATGCACAACTCCACCGGGGAAGGTGCCAGAAACGAGTTCTCTTGGTAGTTTTTACACTACCCCGGTAGGCAGCTGAAAGGCACCACAAAACTTGTTCTACCTGCTTTCTGGGCTGAGATGGGGAATCGCTGAATTTTGGACTCGGCTGCTGACAAAATGTTCCAAACACACCCCATGCACAACTCCACCGGGGAAGGTGCCAGAAACGAGTTCTGTTGGTAGTTTTTACACTACCCCGGTAGGCAGCTGAAAGGCACCACAAAACTTGTTCTACCTGCTTTCTGGGCTGAGATGGGGAATCGCTGAATTTTGGACTCGGCTGGTGACAAAATGTTCCAAACACACCCCATGCACAACTCCACCGGGGAAGGTGCCAGAAACGAGTTCTGTTGGTAGTTTTTACACTACCCCGGTAGGCAGCTGAAAGGCACCACAAAACTTGTTCTACCTGCTTTCTGGGCTGAGATGGGGAATCGCTGAATTTTGGACTCGGCTGCTGACAAAATGTTCCAAACACACCCCATGCACAACTCCACCGGGGAAGGTGCCAGAAACGAGTTCTGTTGGTAGTTTTTACACTACCCCGGTAGGCAAGAGAAAGGCACCACAAAACTTGTTCTACCTGCTTTCTGGGCTGAGATGGAGAATCGCTGACTTTTGAACTCGGCTGGTGACAAAATGTTCCAAACACACCCCATGCACACCTCCACCGGGGAAGGTGCCAGAAACGAGTTCTGTTGGTAGTTTTTACACTACCCCGGTAGGCAGCTGAAAGGCACCACAAAACTTGTTCTACCTGCTTTCTGGGCTGAGATGGGGAATCGCTGACTTTTGGACTCGGCTGGTGACAAAATGTTCCAAACACACCCCATGCACAACTCCACCGGGGAAGGTGCCAGAAACGAGTTCTGTTGGTAGTTTTTACACTACCCCGGTAGGCAGCTGAAAGGCACCACAAAACTTGTTCTACCTGCTTTCTGGGCTGAGATGGGGAACGGCTGAATTTTGGACTCGGCTGGTGACAAAATGTTCCAAACACACCCCATGCACAACTCCACCGGGGAAGGTGCCAGAAACGAGTTCCGTTGGTAGTTTTTACACTACCCCGGTAGGCAGCTGAAAGGCACCACAAAACTTGTTCTACCTGCTTTCTGGGCTGAGATGGGGAATCGCTGAATTTTGGACTCGGCTGGTGACAAAATGTTCCAAACACACCCCATGCACAACTCCACCGGGGAAGGTGCCAGAAACGAGTTCCGTTGGTAGTTTTTACACTACCCCGGTAGGCAAGAGAAAGGCACCACAAAACTTGTTCTACCTGCTTTCTGGGCTGAGATGGGGAATCGCTGAATTTTGGACTCGGCTGGTGACAAAATGTTCCAAACACACCCCATGCACAACTCCACCGGGGAAGGTGCCAGAAACGAGTTCTGTTGGTAGTTTTTACACTACCCCGGTAGGCAAGAGAAAGGCACCACAAAACTTGTTCTACCTGCTTTCTGGGCTGAGATGGGGAACGGCTGAATTTTGGACTCGGCTGGTGACAAAATGTTCCAAACACACCCCATGCACAACTCCACCGGGGAAGGTGCCAGAAACGAGTTCTCTTGGTAGTTTTTACACTACCCCGGTAGGCAGCTGAAAGGCACCACAAAACTTGTTCTACCTGCTTTCTGGGCTGAGATGGGGAATCGCTGAATTTTGGACTCGGCTGGTGACAAAATGTTCCAAACACACCCCATGCACAACTCCACCGGGGAAGGTGCCAGAAACGAGTTCCGTTGGTAGTTTTTACACTACCCCGGTAGGCAAGAGAAAGGCACCACAAAACTTGTTCTACCTGCTTTCTGGGCTGAGATGGGGAACGGCTGAATTTTGGACTCGGCTGGTGACAAAATGTTCCAAACACACCCCATGCACAACTCCACCGGGGAAGGTGCCAGAAACGAGTTCTGTTGGTAGTTTTTACACTACCCCGGTAGGCATCTAAATAACACCACAAAACTTGTTCTACCTGCTTTCTGGGCTGAGATGGGGAATCGCTGAATTTTGGACTCGGCTGGTGACAAAATGTTCCAAACACACCCCATGCACAACTCCACCGGGGAAGGTGCCAGAAACGAGTTCTGTTGGTAGTTTTTACACTACCCCGGTAGGCAGCTGAAAGGCACCACAAAACTTGTTCTACCTGCTTTCTGGGCTGAGATGGGGAATCGCTGACTTTTGGACTCGGCTGGTGACAAAATGTTCCAAACACACCCCATGCACAACTCCACCGGGGAAGGTGCCAGAAACGAGTTCCGTTGGTAGTTTTTACACTACCCCGGTAGGCAAGAGAAAGGCACCACAAAACTTGTTCTACCTGCTTTCTGGGCTGAGATGGGGAACGGCTGAATTTTGGACTCGGCTGCTAACAAAATGTTCCAAACACACCCCATGCACAACTCCACCGGGGAAGGTGCCAGAAACGAGTTCTGTTGGTAGTTTTTACACTACCCCGGTAGGCAGCTGAAAGGCACCACAAAACTTGTTCTACCTGCTTTCTGGGCTGAGATGGGGAATCGCTGAATTTTGGACTCGGCTGGTGACAAAATGTTCCAAACACACCCCATGCACAACTCCACCGGGGAAGGTGCCAGAAACGAGTTCTGTTGGTAGTTTTTACACTACCCCGGTAGGCAGCTGAAAGGCACCACAAAACTTGTTCTACCTGCTTTCTGGGCTGAGATGGGGAATCGCTGAATTTTGGACTCGGCTGGTGACAAAATGTTCCAAACACACCCCATGCACAACTCCACCGGGGAAGGTGCCAGAAACGAGTTCTGTTGGTAGTTTTTACACTACCCCGGTAGGCAGCTGAAAGGCACCACAAAACTTGTTCTACCTGCTTTCTGGGCTGAGATGGGGATCGCTGAATTTTGGACTCGGCTGGTGACAAAATGTTCCAAACACACCCCATGCACAACTCCACCGGGGAAGGTGCCAGAAACGAGTTCCGTTGGTAGTTTTTACACTACCCCGGTAGGCAAGAGAAAGGCACCACAAAACTTGTTCTACCTGCTTTCTGGGCTGAGATGGGGAATCGCTGAATTTTGGACTCGGCTGGTGACAAAATGTTCCAAACACACCCCATGCACAACTCCACCGGGGAAGGTGCCAGAAACGAGTTCTGTTGGTAGTTTTTACACTACCCCGGTAGGCAAGAGAAAGGCACCACAAAACTTGTTCTACCTGCTTTCTGGGCTGAGATGGGGAACGGCTGAATTTTGGACTCGGCTGGTGACAAAATGTTCCAAACACACCCCATGCACAACTCCACCGGGGAAGGTGCCAGAAACGAGTTCTCTTGGTAGTTTTTACACTACCCCGGTAGGCAGCTGAAAGGCACCACAAAACTTGTTCTACCTGCTTTCTGGGCTGAGATGGGGAATCGCTGAATTTTGGACTCGGCTGGTGACAAAATGTTCCAAACACACCCCATGCACAACTCCACCGGGGAAGGTGCCAGAAACGAGTTCCGTTGGTAGTTTTTACACTACCCCGGTAGGCAAGAGAAAGGCACCACAAAACTTGTTCTACCTGCTTTCTGGGCTGAGATGGGGAACGGCTGAATTTTGGACTCGGCTGGTGACAAAATGTTCCAAACACACCCCATGCACAACTCCACCGGGGAAGGTGCCAGAAACGAGTTCTGTTGGTAGTTTTTACACTACCCCGGTAGGCATCTAAATAACACCACAAAACTTGTTCTACCTGCTTTCTGGGCTGAGATGGGGAATCGCTGAATTTTGGACTCGGCTGGTGACAAAATGTTCCAAACACACCCCATGCACAACTCCACAGGGGAAGGTGCCAGAAACGAGTTCCGTTGGTAGTTTTTACACTACCCCGGTAGGCAGCTGAAAGGCACCACAAAACTTGTTCTACCTGCTTTCTGGGCTGAGATGGGGAATCGCTGACTTTTGGACTCGGCTGGTGACAAAATGTTCCAAACACACCCCATGCACAACTCCACCGGGGAAGGTGCCAGAAACGAGTTCCGTTGGTAGTTTTTACACTACCCCGGTAGGCAAGAGAAAGGCACCACAAAACTTGTTCTACCTGCTTTCTGGGCTGAGATGGGGAACGGCTGAATTTTGGACTCGGCTGCTAACAAAATGTTCCAAACACACCCCATGCACAACTCCACCGGGGAAGGTGCCAGAAACGAGTTCTGTTGGTAGTTTTTACACTACCCCGGTAGGCAGCTGAAAGGCACCACAAAACTTGTTCTACCTGCTTTCTGGGCTGAGATGGGGAATCGCTGAATTTTGGACTCGGCTGGTGACAAAATGTTCCAAACACACCCCATGCACAACTCCACCGGGGAAGGTGCCAGAAACGAGTTCTGTTGGTAGTTTTTACACTACCCCGGTAGGCAGCTGAAAGGCACCACAAAACTTGTTCTACCTGCTTTCTGGGCTGAGATGGGGAATCGCTGAATTTTGGACTCGGCTGGTGACAAAATGTTCCAAACACACCCCATGCACAACTCCACCGGGGAAGGTGCCAGAAACGAGTTCTGTTGGTAGTTTTTACACTACCCCGGTAGGCAGCTGAAAGGCACCACAAAACTTGTTCTACCTGCTTTCTGGGCTGAGATGGGGATCGCTGAATTTTGGACTCGGCTGGTGACAAAATGTTCCAAACACACCCCATGCACAACTCCACCGGGGAAGGTGCCAGAAACGAGTTCCGTTGGTAGTTTTTACACTACCCCGGTAGGCAGCTGAAAGGCACCACAAAACTTGTTCTACCTGCTTTCTGGGCTGAGATGGGGAACGGCTGAATTTTGGACTCGGCTGGTGACAAAATGTTCCAAACACACCCCATGCACAACTCCACCGGGGAAGGTGCCAGAAACGAGTTCTCTTGGTAGTTTTTACAGTACCCCGGTAGGCAAGAGAAAGGCACCACAAAACTTGTTCTACCTGCTTTCTGGGCTGAGATGGGGAATCGCTGAATTTTGGACTCGGCTGGTGACAAAATGTTCCAAACACACCCCATGCACAACTCCACCGGGGAAGGTGCCAGAAACGAGTTCTGTTGGTAGTTTTTACACTACCCCGGTAGGCAGCTGAAAGGCACCACAAAACTTGTTCTACCTGCTTTCTGGGCTGAGATGGGGAATCGCTGAATTTTGGACTCGGCTGGTGACAAAATGTTCCAAACACACCCCATGCACAACTCCACCGGGGAAGGTGCCAGAAACGAGTTCTGTTGGTAGTTTTTACACTACCCCGGTAGGCAAGAGAAAGGCACCACAAAACTTGTTGTACCTGCTTTCTGGGCTGAGATGGGGAATCGCTGAATTTTGGACTCGGCTGGTGACAAAATGTTCCAAACACACCCCATGCACAACTCCACCGGGGAAGGTGCCAGAAACGAGTTCTGTTGGTAGTTTTTACACTACCCCGGTAGGCAGCTGAAAGGCACCACAAAACTTGTTCTACCTGCTTTCTGGGCTGAGATGGGGAATCGCTGAATTTTGGACTCGGCTGGTGACAAAATGTTCCAAACACACCCCATGCACACCTCCACCGGGGAAGGTGCCAGAAACGAGTTCTGTTGGTAGTTTTTACACTACCCCGGTAGGCAGCTGAAAGGCACCACAAAACTTGTTCTACCTGCTTTCTGGGCTGAGATGGGGAATCGCTGAATTTTGGACTCGGCTGGTGACAAAATGTTCCAAACACACCCCATGCACAACTCCACCGGGGAAGGTGCCAGAAACGAGTTCTGTTGGTAGTTTTTACACTACCCCGGTAGGCAGCTGAAAGGCACCACAAAACTTGTTGTACCTGCTTTCTGGGCTGAGATGGGGAATCGCTGAATTTTGGACTCGGCTGCTGACAAAATGTTCCAAACACACCCCATGCACAACTCCACCGGGGAAGGTGCCAGAAACGAGTTCTGTTGGTAGTTTTTACACTACCCCGGTAGGCAGCTGAAAGGCACCACAAAACTTGTTCTACCTGCTTTCTGGGCTGAGATGGGGAATCGCTGACTTTTGGACTCGGCTGGTGACAAAATGTTCCAAACACACCCCATGCACAACTCCACCGGGGAAGGTGCCAGAAACGAGTTCTGTTGGTAGTTTTTACACTACCCCGGTAGGCAAGAGAAAGGCACCACAAAACTTGTTGTACCTGCTTTCTGGGCTGAGATGGGGAATCGCTGAATTTTGGACTCGGCTGCTGACAAAATGTTCCAAACACACCCCATGCACAACTCCACCGGGGAAGGTGCCAGAAACGAGTTCTGTTGGTAGTTTTTACACTACCCCGGTAGGCAGCTGAAAGGCACCACAAAACTTGTTCTACCTGCTTTCTGGGCTGAGATGGGGAATCGCTGAATTTTGGACTCGGCTGGTGACAAAATGTTCCAAACACACCCCATGCACAACTCCACCGGGGAAGGTGCCAGAAACGAGTTCTCTTGGTAGTTTTTACACTACCCCGGTAGGCAGCTGAAAGGCACCACAAAACTTGTTCTACCTGCTTTCTGGGCTGAGATGGGGAACGGCTGAATTTTGGACTCGGCTGGTAACAAAATGTTCCAAACACACCCCATGCACAACTCCACCGGGGAAGGTGCCAGAAACGAGTTCTGTTGGTAGTTTTTACACTACCCCGGTAGGCAGCTGAAAGGCACCACAAAACTTGTTCTACCTGCTTTCTGGGCTGAGATGGGGAATCGCTGAATTTTGGACTCGGCTGGTGACAAAATGTTCCAAACACACCCCATGCACAACTCCACCGGGGAAGGTGCCAGAAACGAGTTCTGTTGGTAGTTTTTACACTACCCCGGTAGGCAGCTGAAAGGCACCACAAAACTTGTTCTACCTGCTTTCTGGGCTGAGATGGGGAATCGCTGAATTTTGGACTCGGCTGGTGACAAAATGTTCCAAACACACCCCATGCACAACTCCACCGGGGAAGGTGCCAGAAACGAGTTCTGTTGGTAGTTTTTACACTACCCCGGTAGGCAGCTGAAAGGCACCACAAAACTTGTTCTACCTGCTTTCTGGGCTGAGATGGGGATCGCTGAATTTTGGACTCGGCTGGTGACAAAATGTTCCAAACACACCCCATGCACAACTCCACCGGGGAAGGTGCCAGAAACGAGTTCCGTTGGTAGTTTTTACACTACCCCGGTAGGCAGCTGAAAGGCACCACAAAACTTCTTCTACCTGCTTTCTGGGCTGAGATGGGGAACGGCTGAATTTTGGACTCGGCTGGTGACAAAATGTTCCAAACACACCCCATGCACAACTCCACCGGGGAAGGTGCCAGAATCGAGTTCCGTTGGTAGTTTTTACACTACCCCGGTAGGCAAGAGAAAGGCACCACAAAACTTGTTCTACCTGCTTTCTGGGCTGAGATGGGGAACGGCTGAATTTTGGACTCGGCTGGTGACAAAATGTTCCAAACACACCCCATGCACAACTCCACCGGGGAAGGTGCCAGAAACGAGTTCTGTTGGTAGTTTTTACACTACCCCGGTAGGCAGCTGAAAGGCACCACAAAACTTGTTCTACCTGCTTTCTGGGCTGAGATGGGGAACGGCTGAATTTTGGACTCGGCTGGTGACAAAATGTTCCAAACACACCCCATGCACAACTCCACCGGGGAAGGTGCCAGAAACGAGTTCTCTTGGTAGTTTTTACACTACCCCGGTAGGCAGCTGAAAGGCACCACAAAACTTGTTCTACCTGCTTTCTGGGCTGAGATGGAGAATCGCTGAATTTTGGACTCGGCTGGTGACAAAATGTTCCAAACACACCCCATGCACACCTCCACCGGGGAAGGTGCCAGAAACGAGTTCTGTTGGTAGTTTTTACACTACCCCGGTAGGCAGCTGAAAGGCACCACAAAACTTGTTCTACCTGCTTTCTGGGCTGAGATGGGGAATCGCTGACTTTTGGACTCGGCTGGTGACAAAATGTTCCAAACACACCCCATGCACAACTCCACCGGGGAAGGTGCCAGAAACGAGTTCTGTTGGTAGTTTTTACACTACCCCGGTAGGCAAGAGAAAGGCACCACAAAACTTGTTCTACCTGCTTTCTGGGCTGAGATGGGGAACGGCTGAATTTTGGACTCGGCTGGTGACAAAATGTTCCAAACACACCCCATGCACAACTCCACCGGGGAAGGTGCCAGAAACGAGTTCTCTTGGTAGTTTTTACACTACCCCGGTAGGCAGCTGAAAGGCACCACAAAACTTGTTCTACCTGCTTTCTGGGCTGAGATGGGGAATCGCTGAATTTTGGACTCGGCTGCTGACAAAATGTTCCAAACACACCCCATGCACAACTCCACCGGGGAAGGTGCCAGAAACGAGTTCCGTTGGTAGTTTTTACACTCCCCCGGTAGGCAGCTGAAAGGCACCACAAAACTTGTTCTACCTGCTTTCTGGGCTGAGATGGGGAATCGCTGAATTTTGGACTCGGCTGGTGACAAAATGTTCCAAACACACCCCATGCACAACTCCACCGGGGAAGGTGCCAGAAACGAGTTCTGTTGGTAGTTTTTACACTACCCCGGTAGGCAGCTGAAAGGCACCACAAAACTTGTTCTACCTGCTTTCTGGGCTGAGATGGGGAATCGCTGAATTTTGGACTCGGCTGGTGACAAAATGTTCCAAACACACCCCATGCACAACTCCACCGGGGAAGGTGCCAGAAACGAGTTCTGTTGGTAGTTTTTACACTACCCCGGTAGGCAAGAGAAAGGCACCACAAAACTTGTTCTACCTGCTTTCTGGGCTGAGATGGAGAATCGCTGACTTTTGAACTCGGCTGGTGACAAAATGTTCCAAACACACCCCATGCACACCTCCACCGGGGAAGGTGCCAGAAACGAGTTCTGTTGGTAGTTTTTACACTACCCCGGTAGGCAGCTGAAAGGCACCACAAAACTTGTTCTACCTGCTTTCTGGGCTGAGATGGGGAATCGCTGACTTTTGGACTCGGCTGGTGACAAAATGTTCCAAACACACCCCATGCACAACTCCACCGGGGAAGGTGCCAGAAACGAGTTCTGTTGGTAGTTTTTACACTACCCCGGTAGGCAGCTGAAAGGCACCACAAAACTTGTTCTACCTGCTTTCTGGGCTGAGATGGGGAACGGCTGAATTTTGGACTCGGCTGGTGACAAAATGTTCCAAACACACCCCATGCACAACTCCACCGGGGAAGGTGCCAGAAACGAGTTCCGTTGGTAGTTTTTACACTACCCCGGTAGGCAGCTGAAAGGCACCACAAAACTTGTTCTACCTGCTTTCTGGGCTGAGATGGGGAATCGCTGAATTTTGGACTCGGCTGGTGACAAAATGTTCCAAACACACCCCATGCACAACTCCACCGGGGAAGGTGCCAGAAACGAGTTCTCTTGGTAGTTTTTACACTACCCCGGTAGGCAAGAGAAAGGCACCACAAAACTTGTTCTACCTGCTTTCTGGGCTGAGATGGGGAATCGCTGAATTTTGGACTCGGCTGGTGACAAAATGTTCCAAACACACCCCATGCACAACTCCACCGGGGAAGGTGCCAGAAACGAGTTCCGTTGGTAGTTTTTACACTACCCCGGTAGGCAAGAGAAAGGCACCACAAAACTTGTTCTACCTGCTTTCTGGGCTGAGATGGGGAACGGCTGAATTTTGGACTCGGCTGGTGACAAAATGTTCCAAACACACCCCATGCACAACTCCACCGGGGAAGGTGCCAGAAACGAGTTCTCTTGGTAGTTTTTACACTACCCCGGTAGGCAAGAGAAAGGCACCACAAAACTTGTTCTACCTGCTTTCTGGGCTGAGATGGGGAATCGCTGAATTTTGGACTCGGCTGGTGACAAAATGTTCCAAACACACCCCATGCACAACTCCACCGGGGAAGGTGCCAGAAACGAGTTCCGTTGGTAGTTTTTACACTACCCCGGTAGGCAAGAGAAAGGCACCACAAAACTTGTTCTACCTGCTTTCTGGGCTGAGATGGGGAACGGCTGAATTTTGGACTCGGCTGGTGACAAAATGTTCCAAACACACCCCATGCACAACTCCACCGGGGAAGGTGCCAGAAACGAGTTCTGTTGGTAGTTTTTACACTACCCCGGTAGGCATCTAAATAACACCACAAAACTTGTTCTACCTGCTTTCTGGGCTGAGATGGGGAATCGCTGAATTTTGGACTCGGCTGGTGACAAAATGTTCCAAACACACCCCATGCACAACTCCACCGGGGAAGGTGCCAGAAACGAGTTCCGTTGGTAGTTTTTACACTACCCCGGTAGGCAGCTGAAAGGCACCACAAAACTTGTTCTACCTGCTTTCTGGGCTGAGATGGGGAATCGCTGACTTTTGGACTCGGCTGGTGACAAAATGTTCCAAACACACCCCATGCACAACTCCACCGGGGAAGGTGCCAGAATCGAGTTCCGTTGGTAGTTTTTACACTACCCCGGTAGGCAAGAGAAAGGCACCACAAAACTTGTTCTACCTGCTTTCTGGGCTGAGATGGGGAATCGCTGAATTTTGGACTCGGCTGGTGACAAAATGTTCCAAACACACCCCATGCACAACTCCACCGGGGAAGGTGCCAGAAACGAGTTCTGTTGGTAGTTTTTACACTACCCCGGTAGGCAGCTGAAAGGCACCACAAAACTTGTTCTACCTGCTTTCTGGGCTGAGATGGGGAATCGCTGAATTTTGGACTCGGCTGGTGACAAAATGTTCCAAACACACCCCATGCACAACTCCACCGGGGAAGGTGCCAGAAACGAGTTCCGTTGGTAGTTTTTACACTACCCCGGTAGGCAGCTGAAAGGCACCACAAAACTTGTTCTACCTGCTTTCTGGGCTGAGATGGGGAATCGCTGACTTTTGGACTCGGCTGGTGACAAAATGTTCCAAACACACCCCATGCACAACTCCACCGGGGAAGGTGCCAGAAACGAGTTCCGTTGGTAGTTTTTACACTACCCCGGTAGGCAAGAGAAAGGCACCACAAAACTTGTTCTACCTGCTTTCTGGGCTGAGATGGGGAACGGCTGAATTTTGGACTCGGCTGCTAACAAAATGTTCCAAACACACCCCATGCACAACTCCACCGGGGAAGGTGCCAGAAACGAGTTCTGTTGGTAGTTTTTACACTACCCCGGTAGGCAGCTGAAAGGCACCACAAAACTTGTTCTACCTGCTTTCTGGGCTGAGATGGGGAATCGCTGAATTTTGGACTCGGCTGGTGACAAAATGTTCCAAACACACCCCATGCACAACTCCACCGGGGAAGGTGCCAGAAACGAGTTCTGTTGGTAGTTTTTACACTACCCCGGTAGGCAGCTGAAAGGCACCACAAAACTTGTTCTACCTGCTTTCTGGGCTGAGATGGGGAATCGCTGAATTTTGGACTCGGCTGGTGACAAAATGTTCCAAACACACCCCATGCACAACTCCACCGGGGAAGGTGCCAGAAACGAGTTCTGTTGGTAGTTTTTACACTACCCCGGTAGGCAGCTGAAAGGCACCACAAAACTTGTTCTACCTGCTTTCTGGGCTGAGATGGGGATCGCTGAATTTTGGACTCGGCTGGTGACAAAATGTTCCAAACACACCCCATGCACAACTCCACCGGGGAAGGTGCCAGAAACGAGTTCCGTTGGTAGTTTTTACACTACCCCGGTAGGCAGCTGAAAGGCACCACAAAACTTGTTCTACCTGCTTTCTGGGCTGAGATGGGGAACGGCTGAATTTTGGACTCGGCTGGTGACAAAATGTTCCAAACACACCCCATGCACAACTCCACCGGGGAAGGTGCCAGAATCGAGTTCCGTTGGTAGTTTTTACACTACCCCGGTAGGCAAGAGAAAGGCACCACAAAACTTGTTCTACCTGCTTTCTGGGCTGAGATGGGGAACGGCTGAATTTTGGACTCGGCTGGTGACAAAATGTTCCAAACACACCCCATGCACAACTCCACCGGGGAAGGTGCCAGAAACGAGTTCTGTTGGTAGTTTTTACACTACCCCGGTAGGCAAGAGAAAGGCACCACAAAACTTGTTCTACCTGCTTTCTGGGCTGAGATGGGGAATCGCTGAATTTTGGACTCGGCTGGTGACAAAATGTTCCAAACACACCCCATGCACAACTCCACCGGGGAAGGTGCCAGAAACGAGTTCCGTTGGTAGTTTTTACACTACCCCGGTAGGCAAGAGAAAGGCACCACAAAACTTGTTCTACCTGCTTTCTGGGCTGAGATGGAGAATCGCTGAATTTTGGACTCGGCTGGTGACAAAATGTTCCAAACACACCCCATGCACAACTCCACCGGGGAAGGTGCCAGAAACGAGTTCTGTTGGTAGTTTTTACACTACCCCGGTAGGCAGCTGAAAGGCACCACAAAACTTGTTCTACCTGCTTTCTGGGCTGAGATGGGGAACGGCTGAATTTTGGACTCGGCTGGTGACAAAATGTTCCAAACACACCCCATGCACACCTCCACCGGGGAAGGTGCCAGAAACGAGTTCTGTTGGTAGTTTTTACACTACCCCGGTAGGCAGCTGAAAGGCACCACAAAACTTGTTCTACCTGCTTTCTGGGCTGAGATGGGGAACGGCTGAATTTTGGACTCGGCTGGTGACAAAATGTTCCAAACACACCCCATGCACAACTCCACCGGGGAAGGTGCCAGAAACGAGTTCTGTTGGTAGTTTTTACACTACCCCGGTAGGCAGCTGAAAGGCACCACAAAACTTGTTCTACCTGCTTTCTGGGCTGAGATGGGGAATCGCTGAATTTTGGACTCGGCTGGTGACAAAATGTTCCAAACACACCCCATGCACAACTCCACCGGGGAAGGTGCCAGAAACGAGTTCTCTTGGTAGTTTTTACACTACCCCGGTAGGCAAGAGAAAGGCACCACAAAACTTGTTCTACCTGCTTTCTGGGCTGAGATGGGGAATCGCTGAATTTTGGACTCGGCTGCTGACAAAATGTTCCAAACACACCCCATGCACAACTCCACCGGGGAAGGTGCCAGAAACGAGTTCTGTTGGTAGTTTTTACACTACCCCGGTAGGCAGCTGAAAGGCACCACAAAACTTGTTCTACCTGCTTTCTGGGCTGAGATGGGGAATCGCTGAATTTTGGACTTGGCTGGTGACAAAATGTTCCAAACACACCCCATGCACAACTCCACCGGGGAAGGTGCCAGAAACGAGTTCTGTTGGTAGTTTTTACACTACCCCGGTAGGCAGCTGAAAGGCACCACAAAACTTGTTCTACCTGCTTTCTGGGCTGAGATGGGGAACGGCTGAATTTTGGACTCGGCTGGTGACAAAATGTTCCAAACACACCCCATGCACAACTCCACCGGGGAAGGTGCCAGAAACGAGTTCCGTTGGTAGTTTTTACACTACCCCGGTAGGCAGCTGAAAGGCACCACAAAACTTGTTCTACCTGCTTTCTGGGCTGAGATGGAGAATCGCTGAATTTTGGACTCGGCTGGTGACAAAATGTTCCAAACACACCCCATGCACAACTCCACCGGGGAAGGTGCCAGAATCGAGTTCCGTTGGTAGTTTTTACACTACCCCGGTAGGCAAGAGAAAGGCACCACAAAACTTGTTCTACCTGCTTTCTGGGCTGAGATGGGGAATCGCTGAATTTTGGACTCGGCTGGTGACAAAATGTTCCAAACACACCCCATGCACAACTCCACCGGGGAAGGTGCCAGAAACGAGTTCTGTTGGTAGTTTTTACACTACCCCGGTAGGCAGCTGAAAGGCACCACAAAACTTGTTCTACCTGCTTTCTGGGCTGAGATGGGGAATCGCTGAATTTTGGACTCGGCTGGTGACAAAATGTTCCAAACACACCCCATGCACAACTCCACCGGGGAAGGTGCCAGAAACGAGTTCCGTTGGTAGTTTTTACACTACCCCGGTAGGCAAGAGAAAGGCACCACAAAACTTGTTCTACCTGCTTTCTGGGCTGAGATGGGGAATCGCTGAATTTTGGACTCGGCTGGTGACAAAATGTTCCAAACACACCCCATGCACAACTCCACCGGGGAAGGTGCCAGAAACGAGTTCCGTTGGTAGATTTTACACTACCCCGGTAGGCAAGAGAAAGGCACCACAAAACTTGTTCTACCTGCTTTCTGGGCTGAGATGGGGAACGGCTGAATTTTGGACTCGGCTGCTGACAAAATGTTCCAAACACACCCCATGCACAACTCCACCGGGGAAGGTGCCAGAAACGAGTTCTCTTGGTAGTTTTTACACTACCCCGGTAGGCAGCTGAAAGGCACCACAAAACTTGTTCTACCTGCTTTCTGGGCTGAGATGGGGAATCGCTGACTTTTGGACTCGGCTGGTGACAAAATGTTCCAAACACACCCCATGCACAACTCCACCGGGGAAGGTGCCAGAAACGAGTTCTGTTGGTAGTTTTTACACTACCCCGGTAGGCAGCTGAAAGGCACCACAAAACTTGTTCTACCTGCTTTCTGGGCTGAGATGGGGAATCGCTGAATTTTGGACTCGGCTGGTGACAAAATGTTCCAAACACACCCCATGCACAACTCCACCGGGGAAGGTGCCAGAAACGAGTTCTGTTGGTAGTTTTTACACTACCCCGGTAGGCAGCTGAAAGGCACCACAAAACTTGTTCTACCTGCTTTCTGGGCTGAGATGGGGATCGCTGAATTTTGGACTCGGCTGGTGACAAAATGTTCCAAACACACCCCATGCACAACTCCACCGGGGAAGGTGCCAGAAACGAGTTCCGTTGGTAGTTTTTACACTACCCCGGTAGGCAGCTGAAAGGCACCACAAAACTTGTTCTACCTGCTTTCTGGGCTGAGATGGGGAACGGCTGAATTTTGGACTCGGCTGGTGACAAAATGTTCCAAACACACCCCATGCACAACTCCACCGGGGAAGGTGCCAGAATCGAGTTCCGTTGGTAGTTTTTACACTACCCCGGTAGGCAAGAGAAAGGCACCACAAAACTTGTTCTACCTGCTTTCTGGGCTGAGATGGGGAACGGCTGAATTTTGGACTCGGCTGGTGACAAAATGTTCCAAACACACCCCATGCACAACTCCACCGGGGAAGGTGCCAGAAACGAGTTCTGTTGGTAGTTTTTACACTACCCCGGTAGGCAGCTGAAAGGCACCACAAAACTTGTTCTACCTGCTTTCTGGGCTGAGATGGGGAATCGCTGAATTTTGGACTCGGCTGGTGACAAAATGTTCCAAACACACCCCATGCACAACTCCACCGGGGAAGGTGCCAGAAACGAGTTCCGTTGGTAGTTTTTACGCTACCCCGGTAGGCAAGAGAAAGGCACCACAAAACTTGTTCTACCTGCTTTCTGGGCTGAGATGGGGAATCGCTGAATTTTGGACTCGGCTGGTGACAAAATGTTCCAAACACACCCCATGCACAACTCCACCGGGGAAGGTGCCAGAAACGAGTTCTGTTGGTAGTTTTTACACTACCCCGGTAGGCAAGAGAAAGGCACCACAAAACTTGTTCTACCTGCTTTCTGGGCTGAGATGGAGAATCGCTGAATTTTGGACTCGGCTGGTGACAAAATGTTCCAAACACACCCCATGCACACCTCCACCGGGGAAGGTGCCAGAAACGAGTTCTGTTGGTAGTTTTTACACTACCCCGGTAGGCAGCTGAAAGGCACCACAAAACTTGTTCTACCTGCTTTCTGGGCTGAGATGGGGAATCGCTGAATTTTGGACTCGGCTGGTGACAAAATGTTCCAAACACACCCCATGCACAACTCCACCGGGGAAGGTGCCAGAAACGCGTTCTGTTGGTAGTTTTTACACTACCCCGGTAGGCAGCTGAAAGGCACCACAAAACTTGTTCTACCTGCTTTCTGGGCTGAGATGGGGAATCGCTGACTTTTGGACTCGGCTGGTGACAAAATGTTCCAAACACACCCCATGCACAACTCCACCGGGGAAGGTGCCAGAAACGAGTTCTGTTGGTAGATTTTACACTACCCCGGTAGGCAGCTGAAAGGCACCACAAAACTTGTTCTACCTGCTTTCTGGGCTGAGATGGGGAACGGCTGAATTTTGGACTCGGCTGGTGACAAAATGTTCCAAACACACCCCATGCACAACTCCACCGGGGAAGGTGCCAGAAACGAGTTCTCATGGTAGTTTTTACACTACCCCGGTAGGCAGCTGAAAGGCACCACAAAACTTGTTCTACCTGCTTTCTGGGCTGAGATGGGGAACGGCTGAATTTTGGACTCGGCTGGTGACAAAATGTTCCAAACACACCCCATGCACAACTCCACCAGGGAAGGTGCCAGAAACGAGTTCTGTTGGTAGTTTTTACACTACCCCGGTAGGCAGCTGAAAGGCACCACAAAACTTGTTCTACCTGCTTTCTGGGCTGAGATGGGGAATCGCTGAATTTTGGACTCGGCTGGTGACAAAATGTTCCAAACACACCCCATGCACAACTCCACCGGGGAAGGTGCCAGAAACGAGTTCTCTTGGTAGTTTTTACACTACCCCGGTAGGCAAGAGAAAGGCACCACAAAACTTGTTCTACCTGCTTTCTGGGCTGAGATGGGGAATCGCTGAATTTTGGACTCGGCTGGTGACAAAATGTTCCAAACACACCCCATGCACAACTCCACCGGGGAAGGTGCCAGAAACGAGTTCTGTTGGTAGTTTTTACACTACCCCGGTAGGCAAGAGAAAGGCACCACAAAACTTGTTCTACCTGCTTTCTGGGCTGAGATGGGGAATCGCTGAATTTTGGACTCGGCTGCTGACAAAATGTTCCAAACACACCCCATGCACAACTCCACCGGGGAAGGTGCCAGAAACGAGTTCTGTTGGTAGTTTTTACACTACCCCGGTAGGCAGCAGAAAGGCACCACAAAACTTGTTGTACCTGCTTTCTGGGCTGAGATGGGGAATCGCTGAATTTTGGACTTGGCTGGTGACAAAATGTTCCAAACACACCCCATGCACAACTCCACCGGGGAAGGTGCCAGAAACGAGTTCTGTTGGTAGTTTTTACACTACCCCGGTAGGCAGCTGAAAGGCACCACAAAACTTGTTCTACCTGCTTTCTGGGCTGAGATGGGGAACGGCTGAATTTTGGACTCGGCTGGTGACAAAATGTTCCAAACACACCCCATGCACAACTCCACCGGGGAAGGTGCCAGAAACGAGTTCCGTTGGTAGTTTTTACACTACCCCGGTAGGCAGCTGAAAGGCACCACAAAACTTCTTCTACCTGCTTTCTGGGCTGAGATGGGGAACGGCTGAATTTTGGACTCGGCTGGTGACAAAATGTTCCAAACACACCCCATGCACAACTCCACCGGGGAAGGTGCCAGAATCGAGTTCCATTGGTAGTTTTTACACTACCCCGGTAGGCAGCTGAAAGGCACCACAAAACTTGTTGTACCTGCTTTCTGGGCTGAGATGGGGAATCGCTGAATTTTGGACTCGGCTGGTGACAAAATGTTCCAAACACACCCCATGCACAACTCCACCGGGGAAGGTGCCAGAAACGCGTTCTGTTGGTAGTTTTTACACTACCCCGGTAGGCAGCTGAAAGGCACCACAAAACTTGTTCTACCTGCTTTCTGGGCTGAGATGGGGAATCGCTGAATTTTGGACTCGGCTGGTGACAAAATGTTCCAAACACACCCCATGCACAACTCCACCGGGGAAGGTGCCAGAAACGAGTTCTGTTGGTAGTTTTTACACTACCCCGGTAGGCAAGAGAAAGGCACCACAAAACTTGTTCTACCTGCTTTCTGGGCTGAGATGGAGAATCGCTGACTTTTGGACTCGGCTGGTGACAAAATGTTCCAAACACACCCCATGCACAACTCCACCGGGGAAGGTGCCAGAAACGAGTTGTGTTGGTAGTTTTTACACTACCCCGGTAGGCAGCTGAAAGGCACCACAAAACTTGTTCTACCTGCTTTCTGGGCTGAGATGGGGAACGGCTGAATTTTGGACTCGGCTGGTGACAAAATGTTCCAAACACACCCCATGCACAACTCCACCGGGGAAGGTGCCAGAATCGAGTTCCGTTGGTAGTTTTTACACTACCCCGGTAGGCAGCTGAAAGGCACCACAAAACTTGTTCTACCTGCTTTCTGGGCTGAGATGGGGAATCGCTGAATTTTGGACTCGGCTGGTGACAAAATGTTCCAAACACACCCCATGCACAACTCCACCGGGGAAGGTGCCAGAAACGAGTTCCGTTGGTAGTTTTTACACTACCCCGGTAGGCAGCTGAAAGGCACCACAAAACTTGTTCTACCTGCTTTCTGGGCTGAGATGGGGAATCGCTGAATTTTGGACTCGGCTGGTGACAAAATGTTCCAAACACACCCCATGCACAACTCCACCGGGGAAGGTGCCAGAAACGAGTTCTGTTGGTAGTTTTTACACTACCCCGGTAGGCAGCTGAAAGGCACCACAAAACTTGTTCTACCTGCTTTCTGGGCTGAGATGGGGAATCGCTGAATTTTGGACTCGGCTGGTGACAAAATGTTCCAAACACACCCCATGCACAACTCCACCGGGGAAGGTGCCAGAAACGAGTTCTGTTGGTAGTTTTTACACTACCCCGGTAGGCAGCTGAAAGGCACCACAAAACTTGTTCTACCTGCTTTCTGGGCTGAGATGGAGAATCGCTGACTTTTGAACTCGGCTGGTGACAAAATGTTCCAAACACACCCCATGCACACCTCCACCGGGGAAGGTGCCAGAAACGAGTTCTGTTGGTAGTTTTTACACTACCCCGGTAGGCAGCTGAAAGGCACCACAAAACTTGTTCTACCTGCTTTCTGGGCTGAGATGGGGAATCGCTGACTTTTGGACTCGGCTGGTGACAAAATGTTCCAAACACACCCCATGCACAACTCCACCGGGGAAGGTGCCAGAAACGAGTTCTGTTGGTAGTTTTTACACTACCCCGGTAGGCAGCTGAAAGGCACCACAAAACTTGTTCTACCTGCTTTCTGGGCTGAGATGGGGAATCGCTGAATTTTGGACTCGGCTGGTGACAAAATGTTCCAAACACACCCCATGCACAACTCCACCGGGGAAGGTGCCAGAAACGAGTTCCGTTGGTAGTTTTTACACTACCCCGGTAGGCAGCTGAAAGGCACCACAAAACTTGTTCTACCTGCTTTCTGGGCTGAGATGGGGAACAGCTGAATTTTGGACTCGGCTGGTGACAAAATGTTCCAAACACACCCCATGCACAACTCCACCGGGGAAGGTGCCAGAAACGAGTTCCGTTGGTAGTTTTTACACTACCCCGGTAGGCAAGAGAAAGGCACCACAAAACTTGTTCTACCTGCTTTCTGGGCTGAGATGGGGAATCGCTGAATTTTGGACTCGGCTGGTGACAAAATGTTCCAAACACACCCCATGCACAACTCCACCGGGGAAGGTGCCAGAAACGAGTTCCGTTGGTAGTTTTTACACTACCCCGGTAGGCAAGAGAAAGGCACCACAAAACTTGTTCTACCTGCTTTCTGGGCTGAGATGGGGAACGGCTGAATTTTGGACTTGGCTGGTGACAAAATGTTCCAAACACACCCCATGCACAACTCCACCGGGGAAGGTGCCAGAAACGAGTTCTGTTGGTAGTTTTTACACTACCCCGGTAGGCAGCTGAAAGGCACCACAAAACTTGTTCTACCTGCTTTCTGGGCTGAGATGGGGAATCGCTGAATTTTGGACTCGGCTGGTGACAAAATGTTCCAAACACACCCCATGCACAACTCCACCGGGGAAGGTGCCAGAAACGAGTTCTGTTGGTAGTTTTTACACTACCCCGGTAGGCAGCTGAAAGGCACCACAAAACTTGTTGTACCTGCTTTCTGGGCTGAGATGGGGAACGGCTGAATTTTGGACTCGGCTGGTGACAAAATGTTCCAAACACACCCCATGCACAACTCCACCGGGGAAGGTGCCAGAAACGAGTTCTGTTGGTAGTTTTTACACTACCCCGGTAGGCAGCTGAAAGGCACCACAAAACTTGTTCTACCTGCTTTCTGGGCTGAGATGGGGAATCGCTGAATTTTGGACTCGGCTGGTGACAAAATGTTCCAAACACACCCCATGCACAACTCCACCGGGGAAGGTGCCAGAAACGAGTTCTGTTGGTAGTTTTTACACTACCCCGGTAGGCAGCTGAAAGGCACCACAAAACTTGTTCTACCTGCTTTCTGGGCTGAGATGGGGAATCGCTGAATTTTGGACTCGGCTGGTGACAAAATGTTCCAAACACACCCCATGCACAACTCCACCGGGGAAGGTGCCAGAAACGAGTTCTGTTGGTAGTTTTTACACTACCCCGGTAGGCAGCTGAAAGGCACCACAAAACTTGTTCTACCTGCTTTCTGGGCTGAGATGGGGAATCGCTGAATTTTGGACTCGGCTGGTGACAAAATGTTCCAAACACACCCCATGCACAACTCCACCGGGGAAGGTGCCAGAAACGAGTTCTGTTGGTAGTTTTTACACTACCCCGGTAGGCAGCTGAAAGGCACCACAAAACTTGTTGTACCTGCTTTCTGGGCTGAGATGGGGAACGGCTGAATTTTGGACTCGGCTGGTGACAAAATGTTCCAAACACACCCCATGCACAACTCCACCGGGGAAGGTGCCAGAAACGAGTTCTGTTGGTAGTTTTTACACTACCCCGGTAGGCAGCTGAAAGGCACCACAAAACTTGTTCTACCTGCTTTCTGGGCTGAGATGGGGAATCGCTGAATTTTGGACTCGGCTGGTGACAAAATGTTCCAAACACACCCCATGCACAACTCCACCGGGGAAGGTGCCAGAAACGAGTTCTGTTGGTAGTTTTTACACTACCCCGGTAGGCAGCTGAAAGGCACCACAAAACTTGTTCTACCTGCTTTCTGGGCTGAGATGGGGAATCGCTGAATTTTGGACTCGGCTGGTGACAAAATGTTCCAAACACACCCCATGCACAACTCCACCGGGGAAGGTGCCAGAAACGAGTTCTGTTGGTAGTTTTTACACTACCCCGGTAGGCAGCTGAAAGGCACCACAAAAATTGTTCTACCTGCTTTCTGGGCTGAGATGGGGAACGGCTGAATTTTGGACTCGGCTGGTGACAAAATGTTCCAAACACACCCCATGCACACCTCCACCGGGGAAGGTGCCAGAAACGAGTTCTGTTGGTAGTTTTTACACTACCCCGGTAGGCAGCTGAAAGGCACCACAAAAATTGTTCTACCTGCTTTCTGGGCTGAGATGGGGAACGGCTGAATTTTGGACTCGGCTGGTGACAAAATGTTCCAAACACACCCCATGCACACCTCCACCGGGGAAGGTGCCAGAAACGAGTTCTGTTGGTAGTTTTTACACTACCCCGGTAGGCAAGAGAAAGGCACCACAAAACTTGTTCTACCTGCTTTCTGGGCTGAGATGGGGAATCGCTGACTTTTGGACTCGGCTGGTGACAAAATGTTCCAAACACACCCCATGCACAACTCCACCGGGGAAGGTGCCAGAAACGAGTTCTGTTGGTAGTTTTTACACTACCCCGGTAGGCAGCTGAAAGGCACCACAAAACTTGTTCTACCTGCTTTCTGGGCTGAGATGGGGAACGGCTGAATTTTGGACTCGGCTGGTGACAAAATGTTCCAAACACACCCCATGCACAACTCCACCGGGGAAGGTGCCAGAAACGAGTTCTGTTGGTAGTTTTTACACTACCCCGGTAGGCAAGAGAAAGGCACCACAAAACTTGTTCTACCTGCTTTCTGGGCTGAGATGGGGATCGCTGAATTTTGGACTCGGCTGGTGACAAAATGTTCCAAACACACCCCAAGCACAACTCCACCGGGGAAGGTGCCAGAAACGAGTTCCGTTGGTAGTTTTTACACTACCCCGGTAGGCAGCTGAAAGGCACCACAAAACTTCTTCTACCTGCTTTCTGGGCTGAGATGGGGAACGGCTGAATTTTGGACTCGGCTGGTGACAAAATGTTCCAAACACACCCCATGCACAACTCCACCGGGGAAGGTGCCAGAATCGAGTTCTGTTGGTAGTTTTTACACTACCCCGGTAGGCAAGAGAAAGGCACCACAAAACTTGTTCTACCTGCTTTCTGGGCTGAGATGGGGAATCGCTGAATTTTGGACTCGGCTGGTGACAAAATGTTCCAAACACACCCCATGCACACCTCCACCGGGAAAGGTGCCAGAAACGAGTTCTGTTGGTAGTTTTTACACTACCCCGGTAGGCATCTAAATAACACCACAAAACTTGTTCTACCTGCTTTCTGGGCTGAGATGGGGAATCGCTGAATTTTGGACTCGGCTGGTGACAAAATGTTCCAAACACACCCCATGCACAACTCCACCGGGGAAGGTGCCAGAAACGAGTTCTGTTGGTAGTTTTTACACTACCCCGGTAGGCAAGAGAAAGGCACCACAAAACTTGTTCTACCTGCTTTCTGGGCTGAGATGGAGAATCGCTGACTTTTGGACTCGGCTGGTGACAAAATGTTCCAAACACACCCCATGCACACCTCCACCGGGGAAGGTGCCAGAAACGAGTTCTGTTGGTAGTTTTTACACTACCCCGGTAGGCAGCTGAAAGGCACCACAAAACTTGTTCTACCTGCTTTCTGGGCTGAGATGGGGAACGGCTGAATTTTGGACTCGGCTGGTGACAAAATGTTCCAAACACACCCCATGCACAACTCCACCGGGGAAGGTGCCAGAAACGAGTTCTGTTGGTAGTTTTTACACTACCCCGGTAGGCAGCTGAAAGGCACCACAAAACTTGTTCTACCTGCTTTCTGGGCTGAGATGGGAAACGGCTGAATTTTGGACTCGGCTGCTGACCAAATGTTCCAAACACACCCCATGCACAACTCCACCGGGGAAGGTGCCAGAAACGAGTTCTCTTGGTAGTTTTTACACTACCCCGGTAGGCAGCTGAAAGGCACCACAAAACTTGTTGTACCTGCTTTCTGGGCTGAGATGGGGAATCGCTGAATTTTGGACTCGGCTGGTGACAAAATGTTCCAAACACACCCCATGCACAACTCCACCGGGGAAGGTGCCAGAAACGAGTTCTGTTGGTAGTTTTTACACTACCCCGGTAGGCAGCTGAAAGGCACCACAAAACTTGTTCTACCTGCTTTCTGGGCTGAGATGGGGAATCGCTGAATTTTGGACTCGGCTGGTGACAAAATGTTCCAAACACACCCCATGCACAACTCCACCGGGGAAGGTGCCAGAAACGAGTTCTGTTGGTAGTTTTTACACTACCCCGGTAGGCAAGAGAAAGGCACCACAAAACTTGTTCTACCTGCTTTCTGGGCTGAGATGGAGAATCGCTGACTTTTGGACTCGGCTGGTGACAAAATGTTCCAAACATACCCCATGCACACCTCCACCGGGGAAGGTGCCAGAAACGAGTTCTCTTGGTAGTTTTTACACTACCCCGGTAGGCAGCTGAAAGGCACCACAAAACTTGTTCTACCTGCTTTCTGGGCTGAGATGGGGAATCGCTGAATTTTGGACTCGGCTGGTGACAAAATGTTCCAAACACACCCCATGCACAACTCCACCGGGGAAGGTGCCAGAAACGAGTTCTGTTGGTAGTTTTTACACTACCCCGGTAGGCAGCTGAAAGGCACCACAAAACTTGTTCTACCTGCTTTCTGGGCTGAGATGGGGAATCGCTGAATTTTGGACTCGGCTGGTGACAAAATGTTCCAAACACACCCCATGCACAACTCCACCGGGGAAGGTGCCAGAAACGAGTTCCGTTGGTAGTTTTTACACTACCCCGGTAGGCAGCTGAAAGGCACCACAAAACTTGTTCTACCTGCTTTCTGGGCTGAGATGGGGAATCGCTGACTTTTGGACTCGGCTGGTGACAAAATGTTCCAAACACACCCCATGCACAACTCCACCGGGGAAGGTGCCAGAAACGAGTTCCGTTGGTAGTTTTTACACTACCCCGGTAGGCAAGAGAAAGGCACCACAAAACTTGTTCTACCTGCTTTCTGGGCTGAGATGGGGAATCGCTGAATTTTGGACTCGGCTGCTGACAAAATGTTCCAAACACACCCCATGCACAACTCCACCGGGGAAGGTGCCAGAAACGAGTTCCGTTGGTAGTTTTTACACTACCCCGGTAGGCAAGAGAAAGGCACCACAAAACTTGTTCTACCTGCTTTCTGGGCTGAGATGGGGAACGGCTGAATTTTGGACTCGGCTGCTGACAAAATGTTCCAAACACACCCCATGCACAACTCCACCGGGGAAGGTGCCAGAAACGAGTTCTCTTGGTAGTTTTTACACTACCCCGGTAGGCAGCTGAAAGGCACCACAAAACTTGTTCTACCTGCTTTCTGGGCTGAGATGGGGAATCGCTGAATTTTGGACTCGGCTGGTGACAAAATGTTCCAAACACACCCCATGCACAACTCCACCGGGGAAGGTGCCAGAAACGAGTTCTGTTGGTAGTTTTTACACTACCCCGGTAGGCAGCTGAAAGGCACCACAAAACTTGTTCTACCTGCTTTCTGGGCTGAGATGGGGAATCGCTGAATTTTGGACTCGGCTGGTGACAAAATGTTCCAAACACACCCCATGCACAACTCCACCGGGGAAGGTGCCAGAAACGAGTTCTGTTGGTAGTTTTTACACTACCCCGGTAGGCAGCTGAAAGGCACCACAAAACTTGTTCTACCTGCTTTCTGGGCTGAGATGGGGAATCGCTGAATTTTGGACTCGGCTGGTGACAAAATGTTCCAAAAACACCCCATGCACAACTCCACCGGGGAAGGTGCCAGAAACGAGTTCTGTTGGTAGTTTTTACACTACCTTGGTAGGCATCTAAATAACACCACAAAACTTGTTCTACCTGCTTTCTGGGCTGAGATGGGGAATCGCTGAATTTTGGACTCGGCTGGTGACAAAATGTTCCAAACACACCCCATGCACAACTCCACCGGGGAAGGTGCCAGAAACGAGTTCTGTTGGTAGTTTTTACACTACCCCGGTAGGCAGCTGAAAGGCACCACAAAACTTGTTCTACCTGCTTTCTGGGCTGAGATGGGGATCGCTGAATTTTGGACTCGGCTGGTGACAAAATGTTCCAAACACACCCCATGCACAACTCCACCGGGGAAGGTGCCAGAAACGAGTTCCGTTGGTATTTTTTACACTACCCCGGTAGGCAGCTGAAAGGCACCACAAAACTTCTTCTACCTGCTTTCTGGGCTGAGATGGGGAACGGCTGAATTTTGGACTCGGCTGGTGACAAAATGTTCCAAACACACCCCATGCACAACTCCACCGGGGAAGGTGCCAGAAACGAGTTCCGTTGGTAGTTTTTACACTACCCCGGTAGGCAAGAGAAAGGCACCACAAAACTTGTTCTACCTGCTTTCTGGGCTGAGATGGGGAACGGCTGAATTTTGGACTCGGCAGGTGACAAAATGTTCCAAACACACCCCATGCACAACTCCACCGGGGAAGGTGCCAGAAACGAGTTCTGTTGGTAGTTTTTACACTACCCCGGTAGGCAGCTGAAAGGCACCACAAAACTTGTTGTACCTGCTTTCTGGGCTGAGATGGGGAATCGCTGAATTTTGGACTCGGCTGGTGACAAAATGTTCCAAACACACCCCATGCACAACTCCACCGGGGAAGGTGCCAGAAACGAGTTCTCTTGGTAGTTTTTACACTACCCCGGTAGGCAGCTGAAAGGCACCACAAAACTTGTTCTACCTGCTTTCTGGGCTGAGATGGGGAATCGCTGAATTTTGGACTCGGCTGCTGACAAAATGTTCCAAACACACCCCATGCACAACTCCACCGGGGAAGGTGCCAGAAACGAGTTCTGTTGGTAGTTTTTACACTACCCTGGTAGGCAGCTGAAAGGCACCACAAAACTTGTTGTACCTGCTTTCTGGGCTGAGATGGGGAACGGCTGAATTTTGGACTCGGCTGGTGACAAAATGTTCCAAACACACCCCATGCACAACTCCACCGGGGAAGGTGCCAGAAACGAGTTGTGTTGGTAGTTTTTACACTACCCCGGTAGGCAGCTGAAAGGCACCACAAAACTTGTTCTACCTGCTTTCTGGGCTGAGATGGGGAACGGCTGAATTTTGGACTCGGCTGGTGACAAAATGTTCCAAACACACCCCATGCACAACTCCACCGGGGAAGGTGCCAGAAACGAGTTCTGTTGGTAGTTTTTACACTACCCCGGTAGGCAGCTGAAAGGCACCACAAAACTTGTTCTACCTGCTTTCTGGGCTGAGATGGGGAATCGCTGAATTTTGGACTCGGCTGGTGACAAAATGTTCCAAACACACCCCATGCACAACTCCACCGGGGAAGGTGCCAGAAACGAGTTCTGTTGGTAGTTTTTACACTACCCCGGTAGGCAAGAGAAAGGCACCACAAAACTTGTTCTACCTGCTTTCTGGGCTGAGATGGAGAATCGCTGAATTTTGGACTCGGCTGGTGACAAAATGTTCCAAACACACCCCATGCACAACTCCACCGGGGAAGGTGCCAGAAACGAGTTCTGTTGGTAGTTTTTACACTACCCCGGTAGGCAAGAGAAAGGCACCACAAAACTTGTTCTACCTGCTTTCTGGGCTGAGATGGGGAATCGCTGAATTTTGGAATCGGCTGCTGACAAAATGTTCCAAACACACCCCATGCACAACTCCACCGGGGAAGGTGCCAGAAACGAGTTCTGTTGGTAGTTTTTACACTACCCCGGTAGGCAAGAGAAAGGCACCACAAAACTTGTTCTACCTGCTTTCTGGGCTGAGATGGGGAATCGCTGAATTTTGGACTTGGCTGGTGACAAAATGTTCCAAACACACCCCATGCACAACTCCACCGGGGAAGGTGCCAGAAACGAGTTCTGTTGGTAGTTTTTACACTACCCCGGTAGGCAGCTGAAAGGCACCACAAAACTTGTTCTACCTGCTTTCTGGGCTGAGATGGGGAATCGCTGACTTTTGGACTCGGCTGGTGACAAAATGTTCCAAACACACCCCATGCACAACTCAACCGGGGAAGGTGCCAGAAACGAGTTCTCTTGGTAGTTTTTACAGTAACCCGGTAGGCAGCTGAAAGGCACCACAAAACTTGTTCTACCTGCTTTCTGGGCTGAGATGGGGAATCGCTGAATTTTGGACTCGGCTGGTGACAAAATGTTCCAAACACACCCCATGCACAACTCCACCGGGGAAGGTGCCAGAAACGAGTTCTCTTGGTAGTTTTTACAGTACCCCGGTAGGCAAGAGAAAGGCACCACAAAACTTGTTCTACCTGCTTTCTGGGCTGAGATGGGGAATCCCTGAATTTTGGACTCGGCTGGTGACAAAATGTTCCAAACACACCCCATGCACAACTCCACCGGGGAAGGTGCCAGAAACGAGTTCTCTTGGTAGTTTTTACAGTACCCCGGTAGGCAGCTGAAAGGCACCACAAAACTTGTTCTACCTGCTTTCTGGGCTGAGATGGAGAATCGCTGAATTTTGGACTCGGCTGGTGACAAAATGTTCCAAACACACCCCATGCACAACTCCACCGGGGAAGGTGCCAGAAACGAGTTCTGTTGGTAGTTTTTACACTACCCCGGTAGGCAGCTGAAAGGCACCACAAAACTTGTTCTACCTGCTTTCTGGGCTGAGATGGGGAATCGCTGAATTTTGGACTCGGCTGGTGACAAAATGTTCCAAACACACCCCATGCACAACTCCACCGGGGAAGGTGCCAGAAACGAGTTCTGTTGGTAGTTTTTACACTACCCCGGTAGGCAGCTGAAAGGCACCACAAAACTTGTTCTACCTGCTTTCTGGGCTGAGATGGAGAATCGCTGAATTTTGGACTCGGCTGGTGACAAAATGTTCCAAACACACCCCATGCACAACTCCACCGGGGAAGGTGCCAGAAACGAGTTCTCTTGGTAGTTTTTACACTACCCCGGTAGGCAGCTGAAAGGCACCACAAAACTTGTTCTACCTGCTTTCTGGGCTGAGATGGGGAATCGCTGAATTTTGGAATCGGCTGCTGACAAAATGTTCCAAACACACCCCATGCACAACTCCACCGGGGAAGGTGCCAGAAACGAGTTCTGTTGGTAGTTTTTACACTACCCCGGTAGGCAAGAGAAAGGCACCACAAAACTTGTTCTACCTGCTTTCTGGGCTGAGATGGGGAATCGCTGAATTTTGGACTCGGCTGGTGACAAAATGTTCCAAACACACCCCATGCACAACTCCACCGGGGAAGGTGCCAGAAACGAGTTCTGTTGGTAGTTTTTACACTACCCCGGTAGGCAGCTGAAAGGCACCACAAAACTTGTTCTACCTGCTTTCTGGGCTGAGATGGGGAATCGCTGACTTTTGGACTCGGCTGGTGACAAAATGTTCCAAACACACCCCATGCACAACTCCACCGGGGAAGGTGCCAGAAACGAGTTCTCTTGGTAGTTTTTACAGTAACCCGGTAGGCAGCTGAAAGGCACCACAAAACTTGTTCTACCTGCTTTCTGGGCTGAGATGGGGAATCGCTGAATTTTGGACTCGGCTGGTGACAAAATGTTCCAAACACACCCCATGCACAACTCCACCGGGGAAGGTGCCAGAAACGAGTTCTCTTGGTAGTTTTTACAGTACCCCGGTAGGCAAGAGAAAGGCACCACAAAACTTGTTCTACCTGCTTTCTGGGCTGAGATGGGGAATCCCTGAATTTTGGACTCGGCTGGTGACAAAATGTTCCAAACACACCCCATGCACAACTCCACCGGGGAAGGTGCCAGAAACGAGTTCTCTTGGTAGTTTTTACACTACCCCGGTAGGCAGCTGAAAGGCACCACAAAACTTGTTCTACCTGCTTTCTGGGCTGAGATGGAGAATCGCTGAATTTTGGACTCGGCTGGTGACAAAATGTTCCAAACACACCCCATGCACAACTCCACCGGGGAAGGTGCCAGAAACGAGTTCTGTTGGTAGTTTTTACACTACCCCGGTAGGCAGCTGAAAGGCACCACAAAACTTGTTCTACCTGCTTTCTGGGCTGAGATGGGGAATCGCTGAATTTTGGACTCGGCTGGTGACAAAATGTTCCAAACACACCCCATGCACAACTCCACCGGGGAAGGTGCCAGAAACGAGTTCTGTTGGTAGTTTTTACACTACCCCGGTAGGCAGCTGAAAGGCACCACAAAACTTGTTCTACCTGCTTTCTGGGCTGAGATGGAGAATCGCTGAATTTTGGACTCGGCTGGTGACAAAATGTTCCAAACACACCCCATGCACAACTCCACCGGGGAAGGTGCCAGAAACGAGTTCTCTTGGTAGTTTTTACACTACCCCGGTAGGCAGCTGAAAGGCACCACAAAACTTGTTCTACCTGCTTTCTGGGCTGAGATGGGGAATCGCTGAATTTTGGACTTGGCTGGTGACAAAATGTTCCAAACACACCCCATGCACAACTCCACCGGGGAAGGTGCCAGAATCGAGTTCCGTTGGTAGTTTTTACACTACCCCGGTAGGCAAGAGAAAGGCACCACAAAACTTGTTCTACCTGCTTTCTGGGCTGAGATGGAGAATCGCTGAATTTTGGACTCGGCTGGTGACAAAATGTTCCAAACACACCCCATGCACAACTCCACCGGGGAAGGTGCCAGAAACGAGTTCTCTTGGTAGTTTTTACACTACCCCGGTAGGCAGCTGAAAGGCACCACAAAACTTGTTCTACCTGCTTTCTGGGCTGAGATGGGGAATCGCTGAATTTTGGAATCGGCTGCTGACAAAATGTTCCAAACACACCCCATGCACAACTCCACCGGGGAAGGTGCCAGAAACGAGTTCTGTTGGTAGTTTTTACACTACCCCGGTAGGCAAGAGAAAGGCACCACAAAACTTGTTCTACCTGCTTTCTGGGCTGAGATGGGGAATCGCTGAATTTTGGACTTGGCTGGTGACAAAATGTTCCAAACACACCCCATGCACAACTCCACCGGGGAAGGTGCCAGAAACGAGTTCTGTTGGTAGTTTTTACACTACCCCGGTAGGCAGCTGAAAGGCACCACAAAACTTGTTCTACCTGCTTTCTGGGCTGAGATGGGGAATCGCTGACTTTTGGACTCGGCTGGTGACAAAATGTTCCAAACACACCCCATGCACAACTCAACCGGGGAAGGTGCCAGAAACGAGTTCTCTTGGTAGTTTTTACAGTAACCCGGTAGGCAGCTGAAAGGCACCACAAAACTTGTTCTACCTGCTTTCTGGGCTGAGATGGGGAATCGCTGAATTTTGGACTCGGCTGGTGACAAAATGTTCCAAACACACCCCATGCACAACTCCACCGGGGAAGGTGCCAGAAACGAGTTCTCTTGGTAGTTTTTACAGTACCCCGGTAGGCAAGAGAAAGGCACCACAAAACTTGTTCTACCTGCTTTCTGGGCTGAGATGGGGAATCCCTGAATTTTGGACTCGGCTGGTGACAAAATGTTCCAAACACACCCCATGCACAACTCCACCGGGGAAGGTGCCAGAAACGAGTTCTCTTGGTAGTTTTTACAGTACCCCGGTAGGCAGCTGAAAGGCACCACAAAACTTGTTCTACCTGCTTTCTGGGCTGAGATGGAGAATCGCTGAATTTTGGACTCGGCTGGTGACAAAATGTTCCAAACACACCCCATGCACAACTCCACCGGGGAAGGTGCCAGAAACGAGTTCTGTTGGTAGTTTTTACACTACCCCGGTAGGCAGCTGAAAGGCACCACAAAACTTGTTCTACCTGCTTTCTGGGCTGAGATGGGGAATCGCTGAATTTTGGACTCGGCTGGTGACAAAATGTTCCAAACACACCCCATGCACAACTCCACCGGGGAAGGTGCCAGAAACGAGTTCTGTTGGTAGTTTTTACACTACCCCGGTAGGCAGCTGAAAGGCACCACAAAACTTGTTCTACCTGCTTTCTGGGCTGAGATGGAGAATCGCTGAATTTTGGACTCGGCTGGTGACAAAATGTTCCAAACACACCCCATGCACAACTCCACCGGGGAAGGTGCCAGAAACGAGTTCTCTTGGTAGTTTTTACACTACCCCGGTAGGCAGCTGAAAGGCACCACAAAACTTGTTCTACCTGCTTTCTGGGCTGAGATGGGGAATCGCTGAATTTTGGACTTGGCTGGTGACAAAATGTTCCAAACACACCCCATGCACAACTCCACCGGGGAAGGTGCCAGAAACGAGTTCTGTTGGTAGTTTTTACACTACCCCGGTAGGCAGCTGAAAGGCACCACAAAACTTGTTCTACCTGCTTTCTGGGCTGAGATGGAGAATCGCTGACTTTTGGACTCGGCTGGTGACAAAATGTTCCAAACACACCCCATGCACACCTCCACCGGGGAAGGTGCCAGAAACGAGTTCTGTTGGTAGTTTTTACACTACCCCGGTAGGCAGCTGAAAGGCACCACAAAACTTGTTCTACCTGCTTTCTGGGCTGAGATGGGGAATCGCTGACTTTTGGACTCGGCTGGTGACAAAATGTTCCAAACACACCCCATGCACAACTCCACCGGGGAAGGTGCCAGAAACGAGTTCTCTTGGTAGTTTTTACACTACCCCGGTAGGCAGCTGAAAGGCACCACAAAACTTGTTCATACGTGCTTTCTGGGCTGAGATGGAGAATCGCTGAATTTTGGACTCGGCTGGTGAAAAAATGTTCCAAACACACCCCATGCACAACTCCACCGGGGAAGGTGCCAGAAACGAGTTCTGTTGGTAGTTTTTACACTACCCCGGTAGGCAGCTGAAAGGCACCACAAAACTTGTTCTACCTGCTTTCTGGGCTGAGATGGGGAATCGCTGACTTTTGGACTCGGCTGGTGACAAAATGTTCCAAACACACCCCATGCACAACTCCACCGGGGAAGGTGCCAGAAACGAGTTCTCTTGGTAGTTTTTACACTACCCCGGTAGGCAGCTGAAAGGCACCACAAAACTTGTTCTACCTGCTTTCTGGGCTGAGATGGGGAATCGCTGAATTTTGGACTCGGCTGCTGACAAAATGTTCCAAACACACCCCATGCACAACTCCACCGGGGAAGGTGCCAGAAACGAGTTCTGTTGGTAGTTTTTACACTACCCCGGTAGGCAGCTGAAAGGCACCACAAAACTTGTTCTACCTGCTTTCTGGGCTGAGATGGGGAATCCCTGAATTTTGGACTCGGCTGGTGACAAAATGTTCCAAACACACCCCATGCACAACTCCACCGGGGAAGGTGCCAGAAACGAGTTCTGTTGGTAGTTTTTACAGTACCCCGGTAGGCAAGAGAAAGGCACCACAAAACTTGTTGTACCTGCTTTCTGGGCTGAGATGGGGAATCGCTGAATTTTGGACTCGGCTGGTGACAAAATGTTCCAAACACACCCCATGCACAACTCCACCGGGGAAGGTGCCAGAAACGAGTTCTGTTGGTAGTTTTTACACTACCCCGGTAGGCAAGAGAAAGGCACCACAAAACTTGTTCTACCTGCTTTCTGGGCTGAGATGGAGAATCGCTGACTTTTGGACTCGGCTGGTGACAAAATGTTCCAAACACACCCCATGCACACCTCCACCGGGGAAGGTGCCAGAAACGAGTTCTGTTGGTAGTTTTTACACTACCCCGGTAGGCAGCTGAAAGGCACCACAAAACTTGTTCTACCTGCTTTCTGGGCTGAGATGGGGAATCGCTGACTTTTGGACTCGGCTGGTGACAAAATGTTCCAAACACACCCCATGCACAACTCCACCGGGGAAGGTGCCAGAAACGAGTTCTGTTGGTAGTTTTTACACTACCCCGGTAGGCAGCTGAAAGGCACCACAAAACTTGTTCTACCTGCTTTCTGGGCTGAGATGGGGAACGGCTGAATTTTGGACTCGGCTGGTGACAAAATGTTCCAAACACACCCCATGCACAACTCCACCGGGGAAGGTGCCAGAAACGAGTTCTGTTGGTAGTTTTTACACTACCCCGGTAGGCAGCTGAAAGGCACCACAAAACTTGTTCTACCTGCTTTCTGGGCTGAGATGGGGAATCGCTGAATTTTGGACTCGGCTGGTGACAAAATGTTCCAAACACACCCCATGCACAACTCCACCGGGGAAGGTGCCAGAAACGAGTTCTGTTGGTAGTTTTTACACTACCCCGGTAGGCAGCTGAAAGGCACCACAAAACTTGTTCTACCTGCTTTCTGGGCTGAGATGGAGAATCGCTGAATTTTGGACTCGGCTGGTGACAAAATGTTCCAAACACACCCCATGCACAACTCCACCGGGGAAGGTGCCAGAAACGAGTTCTCTTGGTAGTTTTTACACTACCCCGGTAGGCAGCTGAAAGGCACCACAAAACTTGTTCTACCTGCTTTCTGGGCTGAGATGGGGAATCGCTGAATTTTGGACTTGGCTGGTGACAAAATGTTCCAAACACACCCCATGCACAACTCCACCGGGGAAGGTGCCAGAATCGAGTTCCGTTGGTAGTTTTTACACTACCCCGGTAGGCAAGAGAAAGGCACCACAAAACTTGTTCTACCTGCTTTCTGGGCTGAGATGGAGAATCGCTGAATTTTGGACTCGGCTGGTGACAAAATGTTCCAAACACACCCCATGCACAACTCCACCGGGGAAGGTGCCAGAAACGAGTTCTGTTGGTAGTTTTTACACTACCCCGGTAGGCAAGAGAAAGGCACCACAAAACTTGTTCTACCTGCTTTCTGGGCTGAGATGGGGAATCGCTGAATTTTGGACTCGGCTGCTGACAAAATGTTCCAAACACACCCCATGCACAACTCCACCGGGGAAGGTGCCAGAAACGAGTTCTGTTGGTAGTTTTTACACTACCCCGGTAGGCAGCTGAAAGGCACCACAATACTTGTTGTACCTGCTTTCTGGGCTGAGATGGAGAATCGCTGAATATTGGACTTGGCTGGTGACAAAATGTTCCAAACACACCCCATGCACAACTCCACCGGGGAAGGTGCCAGAAACGAGTTGTGTTGGTAGTTTTTACACTACCCCGGTAGGCAGCTGAAAGGCACCACAAAACTTGTTCTACCTGCTTTCTGGGCTGAGATGGGGAACGGCTGAATTTTGGACTCGGCTGGTGACAAAATGTTCCAAACACACCCCATGCACAACTCCACCGGGGAAGGTGCCAGAAACGAGTTCTCTTGGTAGTTTTTACACTACCCCGGTAGGCAAGAGAAAGGCACCACAAAACTTGTTCTACCTGCTTTCTGGGCTGAGATGGGGAATCCCTGAATTTTGGACTCGGCTGGTGACAAAATGTTCCAAACACACCCCATGCACAACTCCACCGGGGAAGGTGCCAGAAACGAGTTCTGTTGGTAGTTTTTACACTACCCCGGTAGGCAGCTGAAAGGCACCACAAAACTTGTTCTACCTGCTTTCTGGGCTGAGATGGGGAATCGCTGAATTTTGGACTCGGCTGGTGACAAAATGTTCCAAACACACCCCATGCACAACTCCACCGGGGAAGGTGCCAGAAACGAGTTCTGTTGGTAGATTTTACACTACCCCGGTAGGCAGCTGAAAGGCACCACAAAACTTGTTCTACCTGCTTTCTGGGCTGAGATGGGGAATCGCTGAATTTTGGACTCGGCTGGTGACAAAATGTTCCAAACACACCCCATGCACAACTCCACCGGGGAAGGTGCCAGAAACGAGTTCTGTTGGTAGTTTTTACACTACCCCGGTAGGCAAGAGAAAGGCACCACAAAACTTGTTCTACCTGCTTTCTGGGCTGAGATGGGGAATCGCTGAATTTTGGACTCGGCTGCTGACAAAATGTTCCAAACACACCCCATGCACAACTCCACCGGGGAAGGTGCCAGAAACGAGTTCTGTTGGTAGTTTTTACACTACCCCGGTAGGCAGCTGAAAGGCACCACAAAACTTGTTCTACCTGCTTTCTGGGCTGAGATGGGGAATCCCTGAATTTTGGACTCGGCTGGTGACAAAATGTTCCAAACACACCCCATGCACAACTCCACCGGGGAAGGTGCCAGAAACGAGTTCTGTTGGTAGTTTTTACACTACCCCGGTAGGCAAGAGAAAGGCACCACAAAACTTGTTGTACCTGCTTTCTGGGCTGAGATGGGGAATCGCTGAATTTTGGACTCGGCTGGTGACAAAATGTTCCAAACACACCCCATGCACAACTCCACCGGGGAAGGTGCCAGAAACGAGTTCTGTTGGTAGTTTTTACACTACCCCGGTAGGCAGCTGAAAGGCACCACAAAACTTGTTCTACCTGCTTTCTGGGCTGAGATGGGGAATCCCTGAATTTTGGACTCGGCTGGTGACAAAATGTTCCAAACACACCCCATGCACAACTCCACCGGGGAAGGTGCCAGAAACGAGTTCTGTTGGTAGTTTTTACACTACCCCGGTAGGCAAGAGAAAGGCACCACAAAACTTGTTCTACCTGCTTTCTGGGCTGAGATGGAGAATCGCTGAATTTTGGACTTGGCTGGTGACAAAATGTTCCAAACACACCCCATGCACAACTCCACCGGGGAAGGTGCCAGAAACGAGTTCTGTTGGTAGTTTTTACACTACCCCGGTAGGCAGCTGAAAGGCACCACAAAACTTGTTCTACCTGCTTTCTGGGCTGAGATGGGGAATCGCTGAATTTTGGACTCGGCTGGTGACAAAATGTTCCAAACACACCCCATGCACAACTCCACCGGGGAAGGTGCCAGAAACGAGTTCTGTTGGTAGTTTTTACACTACCCCGGTAGGCAAGAGAAAGGCACCACAAAACTTGTTCTACCTGCTTTCTGGGCTGAGATGGGGAATCGCTGAATTTTGGACTCGGCTGGTGACAAAATGTTCCAAACACACCCCATGCACACCTCCACCGGGGAAGGTGCCAGAAACGAGTTCTGTTGGTAGTTTTTACACTACCCCGGTAGGCAAGAGAAAGGCACCACAAAACTTGTTGTACCTGCTTTCTGGGCTGAGATGGAGAATCGCTGAATTTTGGACTCGGCTGGTGACAAAATGTTCCAAACACACCCCATGCACAACTCCACCGGGGAAGGTGCCAGAAACGAGTTCTGTTGGTAGTTTTTACACTACCCCGGTAGGCAAGAGAAAGGCACCACAAAACTTGTTGTACCTGCTTTCTGGGCTGAGATGGAGAATCGCTGAATTTTGGACTTGGCTGGTGACAAAATGTTCCAAACACACCCCATGCACAACTCCACCGGGGAAGGTGCCAGAAACGAGTTCTGTTGGTAGTTTTTACACTACCCCGGTAGGCAGCTGAAAGGCACCACAAAACTTGTTGTACCTGCTTTCTGGGCTGAGATGGGGAACGGCTGAATTTTGGACTCGGCTGGTGACAAAATGTTCCAAACACACCCCATGCACAACTCCACCGGGGAAGGTGCCAGAAACGAGTTCTGTTGGTAGTTTTTACACTACCCCGGTAGGCAGCTGAAAGGCACCACAAAACTTGTTCTACCTGCTTTCTGGGCTGAGATGGGGAATCGCTGAATTTTGGACTCGGCTGGTGACAAAATGTTCCAAACACACCCCATGCACAACTCCACCGGGGAAGGTGCCAGAAACGAGTTCTGTTGGTAGTTTTTACACTACCCCGGTAGGCAGCTGAAAGGCACCACAAAACTTGTTGTACCTGCTTTCTGGGCTGAGATGGGGAATCGCTGAATTTTGGACTCGGCTGGTGACAAAATGTTCCAAACACACCCCATGCACAACTCCACCGGGGAAGGTGCCAGAAACGAGTTCTGTTGGTAGTTTTTACACTACCCCGGTAGGCAAGAGAAAGGCACCACAAAACTTGTTCTACCTGCTTTCTGGGCTGAGATGGGGAATCGCTGAATTTTGGACTCGGCTGGTGACAAAATGTTCCAAACACACCCCATGCACAACTCCACCGGGGAAGGTGCCAGAAACGAGTTCTGTTGGTAGTTTTTACACTACCCCGGTAGGCAAGAGAAAGGCACCACAAAACTTGTTCTACCTGCTTTCTGGGCTGAGATGGGGAATCGCTGACTTTTGGACTCGGCTGGTGACAAAATGTTCCAAACACACCCCATGCACAACTCCACCGGGGAAGGTGCCAGAAACGAGTTCTGTTGGTAGTTTTTACACTACCCCGGTAGGCAAGAGAAAGGCACCACAAAACTTGTTCTACCTGCTTTCTGGGCTGAGATGGGGAATCGCTGAATTTTGGACTCGGCTGGTGACAAAATGTTCCAAACACACCCCATGCACACCTCCACCGGGGAAGGTGCCAGAAACGAGTTCTGTTGGTAGTTTTTACACTACCCCGGTAGGCAAGAGAAAGGCACCACAAAACTTGTTGTACCTGCTTTCTGGGCTGAGATGGAGAATCGCTGAATTTTGGACTCGGCTGGTGACAAAATGTTCCAAACACACCCCATGCACAACTCCACCGGGGAAGGTGCCAGAAACGAGTTCTGTTGGTAGTTTTTACACTACCCCGGTAGGCCAGAGAAAGGCACCACAAAACTTGTTCTACCTGCTTTCTGGGCTGAGATGGGGAATCGCTGAATTTTGGACTCGGCTGCTGACAAAATGTTCCAAACACACCCCATGCACAACTCCACCGGGGAAGGTGCCAGAAACGAGTTCTGTTGGTAGTTTTTACACTACCCCGGTAGGCAAGAGAAAGGCACCACAAAACTTGTTGTACCTGCTTTCTGGGCTGAGATGGAGAATCGCTGAATTTTGGACTTGGCTGGTGACAAAATGTTCAAAACACACCCCATGCACAACTCCACCGGGGAAGGTGCCAGAAACGAGTTCTGTTGGTAGTTTTTACACTACCCCGGTAGGCAGCTGAAAGGCACCACAAAACTTGTTCTACCTGCTTTCTGGGCTGAGATGGGGAATCGCTGAATTTTGGACTCGGCTGGTGACAAAATGTTCCAAACACACCCCATGCACAACTCCACCGGGGAAGGTGCCAGAAACGAGTTCTCTTGGTAGTTTTTACACTACCCCGGTAGGCAGCTGAAAGGCACCACAAAACTTGTTCTACCTGCTTTCTGGGCTGAGATGGAGAATCGCTGAATTTTGGACTCGGCTGGTGACAAAATGTTCCAAACACACCCCATGCACAACTCCACCGGGGAAGGTGCCAGAAACGAGTTCTGTGGGTAGTTTTTACACTACCCCGGTAGGCAGCTGAAAGGCACCACAAAACTTGTTCTACCTGCTTTCTGGGCTGAGATGGGGAATCGCTGAATTTTGGACTCGGCTGGTGACAAAATGTTCCAAACACACCCCATGCACAACTCCACCGGGGAAGGTGCCAGAAACGAGTTCTGTTGGTAGTTTTTACACTACCCCGGTAGGCAGCTGAAAGGCACCACAAAACTTGTTCTACCTGCTTTCTGGGCTGAGATGGAGAATCGCTGAATTTTGGACTTGGCTGGTGACAAAATGTTCCAAACACACCCCATGCACAACTCCACCGGGGAAGGTGCCAGAAACGAGTTCTGTTGGTAGTTTTTACACTACCCCGGTAGGCAAGAGAAAGGCACCACAAAACTTGTTCTACCTGCTTTCTGGGCTGAGATGGGGAACGGCTGAATTTTGGACTCGGCTGGTGACAAAATGTTCCAAACACACCCCATGCACAACTCCACCGGGGAAGGTGCCAGAAACGAGTTCTCTTGGTAGTTTTTACACTACCCCGGTAGGCAGCTGAAAGGCACCACAAAACTTGTTCTACCTGCTTTCTGGGCTGAGATGGGGAACAGCTGAGTTTTGGACTCGGCTGGTGACAAAATGTTCCAAACACACCCCATGCACAACTCCACCGGGGAAGGTGCCAGAAACGAGTTCTGTTGGTAGTTTTTACACTACCCCGGTAGGCAGCTGAAAGGCACCACAAAACTTGTTCTACCTGCTTTCTGGGCTGAGATGGGGAATCGCTGAATTTTGGACTCGGCTGGTGACAAAATGTTCCAAACACACCCCATGCACAACTCCACCGGGGAAGGTGCCAGAAACGAGTTCTCTTGGTAGTTTTTACAGTACCCCGGTAGGCAGCTGAAAGGCACCACAAAACTTGTTCTACCTGCTTTCTGGGCTGAGATGGAGAATCGCTGAATTTTGGACTCGGCTGGTGACAAAATGTTCCAAACACACCCCATGCACAACTCCACCGGGGAAGGTGCCAGAAACGAGTTCTGTTGGTAGTTTTTACACTACCCCGGTAGGCAGCTGAAAGGCACCACAAAACTTGTTCTACCTGCTTTCTGGGCTGAGATGGGGAATCGCTGAATTTTGGACTCGGCTGGTGACAAAATGTTCCAAACACACCCCATGCACAACTCCACCGGGGAAGGTGCCAGAAACGAGTTCTGTTGGTAGTTTTTACACTACCCCGGTAGGCAGCTGAAAGGCACCACAAAACTTGTTCTACCTGCTTTCTGGGCTGAGATGGGGAATCGCTGAATTTTGGACTTGGCTGGTGACAAAATGTTCCAAACACACCCCATGCACAACTCCACCGGGGAAGGTGCCAGAAACGAGTTCTGTTGGTAGTTTTTACACTACCCCGGTAGGCAAGAGAAAGGCACCACAAAACTTGTTCTACCTGCTTTCTGGGCTGAGATGGGGAACGGCTGAATTTTGGACTCGGCTGGTGACAAAATGTTCCAAACACACCCCATGCACAACTCCACCGGGGAAGGTGCCAGAAACGAGTTCTCTTGGTAGTTTTTACACTACCCCGGTAGGCAGCTGAAAGGCACCACAAAACTTGTTCTACCTGCTTTCTGGGCTGAGATGGGGAACAGCTGAGTTTTGGACTCGGCTGGTGACAAAATGTTCCAAACACACCCCATGCACAACTCCACCGGGGAAGGTGCCAGAAACGAGTTCTGTTGGTAGTTTTTACACTACCCCGGTAGGCAGCTGAAAGGCACCACAAAACTTGTTCTACCTGCTTTCTGGGCTGAGATGGGGAATCGCTGAATTTTGGACTCGGCTGGTGACAAAATGTTCCAAACACACCCCATGCAAAACTCCACCGGGGAAGGTGCCAGAAACGAGTTCTGTTGGTAGTTTTTACACTACCCCGGTAGGCAGCTGAAAGGCACCACAAAACTTGTTCTACCTGCTTTCTGGGCTGAGATGGGGAATCGCTGAATTTTGGACTTGGCTGGTGACAAAATGTTCCAAACACACCCCATGCACAACTCCACCGGGGAAGGTGCCAGAAACGAGTTCTGTTGGTAGTTTTTACACTACCCCGGTAGGCAAGAGAAAGGCACCACAAAACTTGTTCTACCTGCTTTCTGGGCTGAGATGGGGAACGGCTGAATTTTGGACTCGGCTGGTGACAAAATGTTCCAAACACACCCCATGCACAACTCCACCGGGGAAGGTGCCAGAAACGAGTTCTCTTGGTAGTTTTTACAGTACCCCGGTAGGCAGCTGAAAGGCACCACAAAACTTGTTCTACCTGCTTTCTGGGCTGAGATGGGGAATCCCTGAATTTTGGACTCGGCTGGTGACAAAATGTTCCAAACACACCCCATGCACAACTCCACCGGGGAAGGTGCCAGAAACGAGTTCTGTTGGTAGTTTTTACACTACCCCGGTAGGCAAGAGAAAGGCACCACAAAACTTGTTCTACCTGCTTTCTGGGCTGAGATGGGGAATCGCTGAATTTTGGACTCGGCTGGTGACAAAATGTTCCAAACACACCCCATGCACAACTCCACCGGGGAAGGTGCCAGAAACGAGTTCTGTTGGTAGTTTTTACACTACCCCGGTAGGCAGCTGAAAGGCACCACAAAACTTGTTCTACCTGCTTTCTGGGCTGAGATGGGGAATCGCTGACTTTTGGACTCGGCTGGTGACAAAATGTTCCAAACACACCCCATGCACAACTCCACCGGGGAAGGTGCCAGAAACGAGTTCTGTTGGTAGTTTTTACACTACCCCGGTAGGCAAGAGAAAGGCACCACAAAACTTGTTCTACCTGCTTTCTGGGCTGAGATGGGGAATCGCTGAATTTTGGACTCGGCTGGTGACAAAATGTTCCAAACACACCCCATGCACACCTCCACCGGGGAAGGTGCCAGAAACGAGTTCCGTTGGTAGTTTTTACACTACCCCGGTAGGCAAGAGAAAGGCACCACAAAACTTGTTCTACCTGCTTTCTGGGCTGAGATGGAGAATCGCTGAATTTTGGACTCGGCTGGTGACAAAATGTTCCAAACACACCCCATGCACAACTCCACCGGGGAAGGTGCCAGAAACGAGTTCTGTTGGTAGTTTTTACACTACCCCGGTAGGCAAGAGAAAGGCACCACAAAACTTGTTCTACCTGCTTTCTGGGCTGAGATGGGGAATCGCTGAATTTTGGACTCGGCTGGTGACAAAATGTTCCAAACACACCCCATGCACAACTCCACCGGGGAAGGTGCCAGAAACGAGTTCTGTTGGTAGTTTTTACACTACCCCGGTAGGCAAGAGAAAGGCACCACAAAACTTGTTGTACCTGCTTTCTGGGCTGAGATGGAGAATCGCTGAATTTTGGACTTGGCTGGTGACAAAATGTTCCAAACACACCCCATGCACAACTCCACCGGGGAAGGTGCCAGAAACGAGTTCTGTTGGTAGTTTTTACACTACCCCGGTAGGCAGCTGAAAGGCACCACAAAACTTGTTCTACCTGCTTTCTGGGCTGAGATGGGGAACGGCTGAATTTTGGACTCGGCTGGTGACAAAATGTTCCAAACACACCCCATGCACAACTCCACCGGGGAAGGTGCCAGAAACGAGTTCTCTTGGTAGTTTTTACACTACCCCGGTAGGCAGCTGAAAGGCACCACAAAACTTGTTCTACCTGCTTTCTGGGCTGAGATGGAGAATCGCTGAATTTTGGACTCGGCTGATGACAAAATGTTCCAAACACACCCCATGCACAACTCCACCGGGGAAGGTGCCAGAAACGAGTTCTGTTGGTAGTTTTTACACTACCCCGGTAGGCAGCTGAAAGGCACCACAAAACTTGTTCTACCTGCGTTCTGGGCTGAGATGGGGAATCGCTGAATTTTGGACTCGGCTGGTGACAAAATGTTCCAAACACACCCCATGCACAACTCCACCGGGGAAGGTGCCAGAAACGAGTTCTGTTGGTAGTTTTTACACTACCCCGGTAGGCAGCTGAAAGGCACCACAAAACTTGTTCTACCTGCTTTCTGGGCTGAGATGGGGAATCGCTGAATTTTGGACTTGGCTGGTGACAAAATGTTCCAAACACACCCCATGCACAACTCCACCGGGGAAGGTGCCAGAAACGAGTTCTGTTGGTAGTTTTTACACTACCCCGGTAGGCAAGAGAAAGGCACCACAAAACTTGTTCTACCTGCTTTCTGGGCTGAGATGGGGAATCGCTGAATTTTGGACTCGGCTGGTGACAAAATGTTCCAAACACACCCCATGCACAACTCCACCGGGGAAGGTGCCAGAAACGAGTTCTGTTGGTAGTTTTTACACTACCCCGGTAGGCAAGAGAAAGGCACCACAAAACTTGTTCTACCTGCTTTCTGGGCTGAGATGGGGAATCGCTGAATTTTGGACTCGGCTGGTGACAAAATGTTCCAAACACACCCCATGCACAACTCCACCGGGGAAGGTGCCAGAAACGAGTTCCGTTGGTAGTTTTTACACTACCCCGGTAGGCAAGAGAAAGGCACCACAAAACTTGTTCTACCTGCTTTCTGGGCTGAGATGGGGAACGGCTGAATTTTGGACTCGGCTGGTGACAAAATGTTCCAAACACACCCCATGCACAACTCCACCGGGGAAGGTGCCAGAAACGAGTTCTCTTGGTAGTTTTTACACTACCCCGGTAGGCAGCTGAAAGGCACCACAAAACTTGTTCTACCTGCTTTCTGGGCTGAGATGGGGAATCGCTGAATTTTGGACTCGGCTGGTGACAAAATGTTCCAAACACACCCCATGCACACCTCCACCGGGGAAGGTGCCAGAAACGAGTTCTGTTGGTAGTTTTTACACTACCCCGGTAGGCAGCTGAAAGGCACCACAAAACTTGTTCTACCTGCTTTCTGGGCTGAGATGGAGAATCGCTGAATTTTGGACTCGGCTGGTGACAAAATGTTCCAAACACACCCCATGCACAACTCCACCGGGGAAGGTGCCAGAAACGAGTTCTGTTGGTAGTTTTTACACTACCCCGGTAGGCAGCTGAAAGGCACCACAAAACTTGTTCTACCTGCTTTCTGGGCTGAGATGGGGAATCGCTGAATTTTGGACTCGGCTGGTGACAAAATGTTCCAAACACACCCCATGCACAACTCCACCGGGGAAGGTGCCAGAAACGAGTTCTGTTGGTAGTTTTTACACTACCCCGGTAGGCAGCTGAAAGGCACCACAAAACTTGTTCTACCTGCTTTCTGGGCTGAGATGGGGAATCGCTGAATTTTGGACTTGGCTGGTGACAAAATGTTCCAAACACACCCCATGCACAACTCCACCGGGGAAGGTGCCAGAAACGAGTTCTGTTGGTAGTTTTTACACTACCCCGGTAGGCAAGAGAAAGGCACCACAAAACTTGTTCTACCTGCTTTCTGGGCTGAGATGGAGAATCGCTGAATTTTGGACTCGGCTGGTGACAAAATGTTCCAAACACACCCCATGCACAACTCCACCGGGGAAGGTGCCAGAAACGAGTTCTGTTGGTAGTTTTTACACTACCCCGGTAGGCAAGAGAAAGGCACCACAAAACTTGTTCTACCTGCTTTCTGGACTGAGATGGGGAACGGCTGAATTTTGGACTCTGCTGCTGACAAAATGTTCCAAACACACCCCATGCACAACTCCACCGGGGAAGGTGCCAGAATCGAGTTCCGTTGGTAGTTTTTACAGTACCCCGGTAGGCAGCTGAAAGGCACCACAAAACTTGTTCTACCTGCTTTCTGGGCTGAGATGGGGAATCGCTGAATTTTGGACTCGGCTGGTGACAAAATGTTCCAAACACACCCCATGCACAACTCCACCGGGGAAGGTGCCAGAAACGAGTTCTGTTGGTAGTTTTTACACTACCCCGGTAGGCAAGAGAAAGGCACCACAAAACTTGTTGTACCTGCTTTCTGGGCTGAGATGGGGAATCGCTGAATTTTGGACTCGGCTGGTGACAAAATGTTCCAAACACACCCCATGCACAACTCCACCGGGGAAGGTGCCAGAAACGAGTTCTGTTGGTAGTTTTTACACTACCCCGGTAGGCAAGAGAAAGGCACCACAAAACTTGTTGTACCTGCTTTCTGGGCTGAGATGGGGAACGGCTGAATTTTGGACTCGGCTGGTGACAAAATGTTCCAAACACACCCCATGCACAACTCCATCGGGGAAGGTGCCAGAAACGAGTTCTCTTGGTAGTTTTTACACTACCCCGGTAGGCAGCTGAAAGGCACCACAAAACTTGTTCTACCTGCTTTCTGGGCTGAGATGGGGAATCGCTGAATTTTGGACTCGGCTGGTGACAAAATGTTCCAAACACACCCCATGCACACCTCCACCGGGGAAGGTGCCAGAAACGAGTTCTGTTGGTAGTTTTTACACTACCCCGGTAGGCAGCTGAAAGGCACCACAAAACTTGTTCTACCTGCTTTCTGGGCTGAGATGGAGAATCGCTGAATTTTGGACTCGGCTGGTGACAAAATGTTCCAAACACACCCCATGCACAACTCCACCGGGGAAGGTGCCAGAAACGAGTTCTGTTGGTAGTTTTTACACTACCCCGGTAGGCAAGAGAAAGGCACCACAAAACTTGTTCTACCTGCTTTCTGGGCTGAGATGGGGAATCGCTGAATTTTGGACTCGGCTGCTGACAAAATGTTCCAAACACACCCCATGCACAACTCCACCGGGGAAGGTGCCAGAAACGAGTTCTGTTGGTAGTTTTTACACTACCCCGGTAGGCAAGAGAAAGGCACCACAAAACTTGTTCTACCTGCTTTCTGGGCTGAGATGGGGAATCGCTGAATTTTGGACTCGGCTGGTGACAAAATGTTCCAAACACACCCCATGCACAACTCCACCGGGGAAGGTGCCAGAAACGAGTTCTGTTGGTAGTTTTTACACTACCCCGGTAGGCAAGAGAAAGGCACCACAAAACTTGTTGTACCTGCTTTCTGGGCTGAGATGGGGAATCGCTGAATTTTGGACTTGGCTGGTGACAAAATGTTCCAAACACACCCCATGCACAACTCCACCGGGGAAGGTGCCAGAAACGAGTTCTGTTGGTAGTTTTTACACTACCCCGGTAGGCAGCTGAAAGGCACCACAAAACTTGTTCTACCTGCTTTCTGGGCTGAGATGGGGAACGGCTGAATTTTGGACTCGGCTGGTGACAAAATGTTCCAAACACACCCCATGCACAACTCCACCGGGGAAGGTGCCAGAAACGAGTTCTCTTGGTAGTTTTTACACTACCCCGGTAGGCAGCTGAAAGGCACCACAAAACTTGTTCTACCTGCTTTCTGGGCTGAGATGGGGAATCGCTGAATTTTGGACTCGGCTGGTGAAAAAATGTTCCAAACACACCCCATGCACAACTCCACCGGGGAAGGTGCCAGAAACGAGTTCCGTTGGTAGTTTTTACACTACCCCGGTAGGCAGCTGAAAGGCACCACAAAACTTGTTCTACCTGCTTTCTGGGCTGAGATGGGGAATCCCTGAATTTTGGACTCGGCTGGTGACAAAATGTTCCAAACACACCCCATGCACAACTCCACCGGGGAAGGTGCCAGAAACGAGTTCTGTTGGTAGTTTTTACACTACCCCGGTAGGCAAGAGAAAGGCACCACAAAACTTGTTCTACCTGCTTTCTGGGCTGAGATGGGGAATCGCTGAATTTTGGACTCGGCTGGTGACAAAATGTTCCAAACACACCCCATGCACAACTCCACCGGGGAAGGTGCCAGAAACGAGTTCTGTTGGTAGTTTTTACACTACCCCGGTAGGCAAGAGAAAGGCACCACAAAACTTGTTCTACCTGCTTTCTGGGCTGAGATGGAGAATCGCTGACTTTTGGACTCGGCTGGTGACAAAATGTTCCAAACACACCCCATGCACAACTCCACCGGGGAAGGTGCCAGAAACGAGTTCTCTTGGTAGTTTTTACAGTACCCCGGTAGGCAGCTGAAAGGCACCACAAAACTTGTTCTACCTGCTTTCTGGGCTGAGATGGGGAATCGCTGAATTTTGGACTCGGCTGGTGACAAAATGTTCCAAACACACCCCATGCACAACTCCACCGGGGAAGGTGCCAGAAACGAGTTCTGTTGGTAGTTTTTACACTACCCCGGTAGGCAAGAGAAAGGCACCACAAAACTTGTTCTACCTGCTTTCTGGGCTGAGATGGGGAATCGCTGAATTTTGGACTCGGCTGGTGACAAAATGTTCCAAACACACCCCATGCACAACTCCACCGGGGAAGGTGCCAGAAACGAGTTCTGTTGGTAGTTTTTACACTACCCCGGTAGGCAGCTGAAAGGCACCACAAAACTTGTTCTACCTGCTTTCTGGGCTGAGATGGGGAATCGCTGAATTTTGGACTTGGCTGGTGACAAAATGTTCCAAACACACCCCATGCACAACTCCACCGGGGAAGGTGCCAGAAACGAGTTCTGTTGGTAGTTTTTACACTACCCCGGTAGGCAAGAGAAAGGCACCACAAAACTTGTTCTACCTGCTTTCTGGGCTGAGATGGAGAATCGCTGAATTTTGGACTCGGCTGGTGACAAAATGTTCCAAACACACCCCATGCACAACTCCACCGGGGAAGGTGCCAGAAACGAGTTCTGTTGGTAGTTTTTACACTACCCCGGTAGGCAAGAGAAAGGCACCACAAAACTTGTTCTACCTGCTTTCTGGGCTGAGATGGGGAACGGCTGAATTTTGGACTCGGCTGCTGACAAAATGTTCCAAACACACCCCATGCACAACTCCACCGGGGAAGGTGCCAGAAACGAGTTCTCTTGGTAGTTTTTACAGTACCCCGGTAGGCAGCTGAAAGGCACCACAAAACTTGTTCTACCTGCTTTCTGGGCTGAGATGGGGAATCGCTGAATTTTGGACTCGGCTGGTGACAAAATGTTCCAAACACACCCCATGCACAACTCCACCGGGGAAGGTGCCAGAAACGAGTTCTGTTGGTAGTTTTTACACTACCCCGGTAGGCAAGAGAAAGGCACCACAAAACTTGTTGTACCTGCTTTCTGGGCTGAGATGGGGAATCGCTGAATTTTGGACTTGGCTGGTGACAAAATGTTCCAAACACACCCCATGCACAACTCCACCGGGGAAGGTGCCAGAAACGAGTTCTGTTGGTAGTTTTTACACTACCCCGGTAGGCAAGAGAAAGGCACCACAAAACTTGTTGTACCTGCTTTCTGGGCTGAGATGGGGAACGGCTGAATTTTGGACTCGGCTGGTGACAAAATGTTCCAAACACACCCCATGCACAACTCCACCGGGGAAGGTGCCAGAAACGAGTTCTCTTGGTAGTTTTTACACTACCCCGGTAGGCAGCTGAAAGGCACCACAAAACTTGTTCTACCTGCTTTCTGGGCTGAGATGGAGAATCGCTGAATTTTGGACTCGGCTGGTGACAAAATGTTCCAAACACACCCCATGCACACCTCCACCGGGGAAGGTGCCAGAAACGAGTTCTGTTGGTAGTTTTTACAGTACCCCGGTAGGCAGCTGAAAGGCACCACAAAACTTGTTCTACCTGCTTTCTGGGCTGAGATGGAGAATCGCTGAATTTTGGACTCGGCTGGTGACAAAATGTTCCAAACACACCCCATGCACAACTCCACCGGGGAAGGTGCCAGAAACGAGTTCTGTTGGTAGTTTTTACACTACCCCGGTAGGCAAGAGAAAGGCACCACAAAACTTGTTCTACCTGCTTTCTGGGCTGAGATGGGGAATCGCTGAATTTTGGACTCGGCTGCTGACAAAATGTTCCAAACACACCCCATGCACAACTCCACCGGGGAAGGTGCCAGAAACGAGTTCTGTTGGTAGTTTTTACACTACCCCGGTAGGCAAGAGAAAGGCACCACAAAACTTGTTGTACCTGCTTTCTGGGCTGAGATGGGGAATCGCTGAATTTTGGACTTGGCTGGTGACAAAATGTTCCAAACACACCCCATGCACAACTCCACCGGGGAAGGTGCCAGAAACGAGTTCTGTTGGTAGTTTTTACACTACCCCGGTAGGCAGCTGAAAGGCACCACAAAACTTGTTCTACCTGCTTTCTGGGCAGATGGGGAATAGCTGAATTTTGGACTCGGCTGGTGACAAAATGTTCCAAACACACCCCATGCACAACTCCACCGGGGAAGGTGCCAGAAACGAGTTCTGTTGGTAGTTTTTACACTACCCCGGTAGGCAAGAGAAAGGCACCACAAAACTTGTTCTACCTGCTTTCTGGGCTGAGATGGGGAACGGCTGAATTTTGGACTCGGCTGGTAACAAAATGTTCCAAACACACCCCATGCACAACTCCACCGGGGAAGGTGCCAGAAACGAGTTCTGTTGGTAGTTTTTACACTACCCCGGTAGGCAAGAGAAAGGCACCACAAAACTTGTTCTACCTGCTTTCTGGGCTGAGATGGGGAATCGCTGAATTTTGGACTTGGCTGGTGACAAAATGTTCCAAACACACCCCATGCACAACTCCACCGGGGAAGGTGCCAGAAACGAGTTCTGTTGGTAGTTTTTACACTACCCCGGTAGGCAGCTGAAAGGCACCACAAAACTTGTTCTACCTGCTTTCTGGGCTGAGATGGGGAATCGCTGAATTTTGGACTCGGCTGGTGACAAAATGTTCCAAACACACCCCATGCACAACTCCACCGGGGAAGGTGCCAGAAACGAGTTCTGTGGGTAGTTTTTACACTACCCCGGTAGGCAGCTGAAAGGCACCACAAAACTTGTTCTACCTGCTTTCTGGGCTGAGATGGGGAATCGCTGAATTTTGGACTCGGCTGGTGACAAAATGTTCCAAACACACCCCATGCACAACTCCACCGGGGAAGGTGCCAGAATCGAGTTCCGTTGGTAGTTTTTACACTACCCCGGTAGGCAGCTGAAAGGCACCACAAAACTTGTTCTACCTGCTTTCTGGGCTGAGATGGGGAATCGCTGAATTTTGGACTCGGCTGGTGACAAAATGTTCCAAACACACCCCATGCACAACTCTACCGGGGAAGGTGCCAGAAACGAGTTCTGTTGGTAGTTTTTACACTACCCCGGTAGGCAGCTGAAAGGCACCACAAAACTTGTTGTACCTGCTTTCTGGGCTGAGATGGGGAATCGCTGAATTTTGGACTCGGCTGGTGACAAAATGTTCCAAACACACCCCATGCACAACTCCACCGGGGAAGGTGCCAGAAACGAGTTCTGTTGGTAGTTTTTACACTACCCCGGTAGGCAGCTGAAAGGCACCACAAAACTTGTTCTACCTGCTTTCTGGGCTGAGATGGGGAACGGCTGAATTTTGGACTCGGCTGGTGACAAAATGTTCCAAACACACACCATGCACAACTCCACCGGGGAAGGTGCCAGAAACGAGTTCTGTTGGTAGTTTTTACACTACCCCGGTAGGCAGCTGAAAGGCACCACAAAACTTGTTCTACCTGCTTTCTGGGCTGAGATGGGGAATCGCTGAATTTTGGACTCGGCTGGTGACAAAATGTTCCAAACACACCCCATGCACACCTCCACCGGGGAAGGTGCCAGAAACGAGTTCTGTTGGTAGTTTTTACACTACCCCGGTAGGCAGCTGAAAGGCACCACAAAACTTGTTCTACCTGCTTTCTGGGCTGAGATGGGGAATCGCTGAATTTTGGACTCGGCTGGTGACAAAATGTTCCAAACACACCCCATGCACAACTCCACCGGGGAAGGTGCCAGAAACGAGTTCTGTTGGTAGTTTTTACACTACCCCGGTAGGCAGCTGAAAGGCACCACAAAACTTGTTCTACCTGCTTTCTGGGCTGACATGGGGAACGGCTGAATTTTGGACTCGGCTGGTGACAAAATGTTCCAAACACACCCCATGCACAACTCCACCGGGGAAGGTGCCAGAAACGAGTTCTCTTGGTAGTTTTTACACTACCCCGGTAGGCAGCTGAAAGGCACCACAAAACTTGTTCTACCTGCTTTCTGGGCTGAGATGGGGAACGGCTGAATTTTGGACTCGGCTGGTGACAAAATGTTCCAAACACACCCCATGCACAACTCCACCGGGGAAGGTGCCAGAAACGAGTTCTGTTGGTAGTTTTTACACTACCCCGGTAGGCAGCTGAAAGGCACCACAAAAGTTGTTCTACCTGCTTTCTGGGCTGAGATGGGGAATCGCTGAATTTTGGACTCGGCTGGTGACAAAATGTTCCAAAGACACCCCATGCACAACTCCACCGGGGAAGGTGCCAGAAACGAGTTCTGTTGGTAGTTTTTACACTACCCCGGTAGGCAGCTGAAAGGCACCACAAAACTTGTTCTACCTGCTTTCTGGGCTGAGATGGGGAATCGCTGAATTTTGGACTCGGCTGGTGACAAAATGTTCCAAACACACCCCATGCACAACTCCACCGGGGAAGGTACCAGAAACGAGTTCTGTTGGTAGTTTTTACACTACCCCGGTAGGCAAGAGAAAGGCACCACAAAACTTGTTCTACCTGCTTTCTGGGCTGAGATGGGGAATCGCTGAATTTTGGACTCGGCTGGTGACAAAATGTTCCAAACACACCCCATGCACAACTCCACCGGGGAAGGTGCCAGAAACGAGTTCTGTTGGTAGTTTTTACACTACCCCGGTAGGCAGCTGAAAGGCACCACAAAACTTGTTCTACCTGCTTTGTGGGCTGAGATGGGGAATCGCTGAATTTTGGACTCGGCTGGTGACAAAATGTTCCAAACACACCCCATGCACAACTCCACCGGGGAAGGTGCCAGAAACGAGTTCTGTTGGTAGTTTTTACACTACCCCGGTAGGCAGCTGAAAGGCACCACAAAACTTGTTCTACCTGCTTTCTGGGCTGAGATGGGGAACGGCTGAATTTTGGACTCGGCTGGTGACAAAATGTTCCAAACACACCCCATGCACAACTCCACCGGGGAAGGTGCCAGAAACGAGTTCTGTTGGTAGTTTTTACACTACCCCGGTAGGCAAGAGAAAGGCACCACAAAACTTGTTCTACCTGCTTTCTGGGCTGAGATGGAGAATCGCTGAATTTTGGACTCGGCTGGTGACAAAATGTTCCAAACACACCCCATGCACAACTCCACCGGGGAAGGTGCCAGAAACGAGTTCTGTTGGTAGTTTTTACACTACCCCGGTAGGCAGCTGAAAGGCACCACAAAACTTGTTCTACCTGCTTTCTGGGCTGAGATGGGGAACGGCTGAATTTTGGACTCGGCTGGTGACAAAATGTTCCAAACACACCCGATGCACACCTCCACTGGCAAAGGTGCCAGAAACGAGTTCTGTTGGTAGTTTTTACACTACCCCGGTAGGCAGCTGAAAGGCACCACAAAACTTGTTCTACCTGCTTTCTGGGCTGAGATGGGGAATCGCTGAATTTTGGACTCGGCTGGTGACAAAATGTTCCAAACACACCCCATGCACAACTCCACCGGGGAAGGTGCCAGAAACGAGTTCTGTTGGTAGTTTTTACACTACCCCGGTAGGCAAGAGAAAGGCACCACAAAACTTGTTCTACCTGCTTTCTGGGCTGAGATGGGGAACGGCTGAATTTTGGACTCGGCTGGTAACAAAATGTTCCAAACACACCCCATGCACAACTCCACCGGGGAAGGTGCCAGAAACGAGTTCTGTTGGTAGTTTTTACACTACCCCGGTAGGCAAGAGAAAGGCACCACAAAACTTGTTCTACCTGCTTTCTGGGCTGAGATGGGGAATCGCTGAATTTTGGACTCGGCTGGTGACAAAATGTTCCAAACACACCCCATGCACAACTCCACCGGGGAAGGTGCCAGAAACGAGTTCTGTTGGTAGTTTTTACACTACCCCGGTAGGCAAGAGAAAGGCACCAAAAAACTTGTTGTACCTGCTTTCTGGGCTGAGATGGGGAATCGCTGAATTTTGGACTTGGCTGGTGACAAAATGTTCCAAACACACCCCATGCACAACTCCACCGGGGAAGGTGCCAGAAACGAGTTCTGTTGGTAGTTTTTACACTACCCCGGTAGGCAGCTGAAAGGCACCACAAAACTTGTTCTACCTGCTTTCTGGGCTGAGATGGGGAATCGCTGAATTTTGGACTCGGCTGGTGACAAAATGTTCCAAACACACCCCATGCACACCTCCACCGGGGAAGGTGCCAGAAACGAGTTCTGTTGGTAGTTTTTACACTACCCCCGTAGGCAAGAGAAAGGCACCACAAAACTTGTTCTACCTGCTTTCTGGGCTGAGATGGGGAATAGCTGAATTTTGGACTCGGCTGGTGACAAAATGTTCCAAACACACCCAATGCACAACTCCACCGGGGAAGGTGCCAGAAACGAGTTCTGTTGGTAGTTTTTACACTACCCCGGTAGGCAGCTGAAAGGCACCACAAAACTTGTTCTACCTGCTTCTGGGCTGAGATGGGGAATCGCTGAATTTTGGACTCGGCTGGTGACAAAATGTTCCAAACACACCCCATGCACAACTCCACCGGGGAAGGTGCCAGAAACGAGTTCTGTTGGTAGTTTTTACACTACCCCGGTAGGCAAGAGAAAGGCACCACAAAACTTGTTCTACCTGCTTTCTGGGCTGAGATGGAGAATCGCTGAAGTTTGGACTCGGCTGGTGACAAAATGTTCCAAACACACCCCATGCACAACTCCACCGGGGAAGGTGCCAGAAACGAGTTCTGTTGGTAGTTTTTACACTACCCCGGTAGGCAAGAGAAAGGCACCACAAAACTTGTTCTACCTGCTTTCTGGGCTGAGATGGGGAATCGCTGAATTTTGGACTCGGCTGGTGACAAAATGTTCCAAACACACCCCATGCACAACTCCACCGGGGAAGGTGCCAGAAACGAGTTCTGTTGGTAGTTTTTACACTACCCCGGTAGGCAGCTGAAAGGCACCACAAAACTTGTTCTACCTGCTTTCTGGGCTGAGATGGGGAACGGCTGAATTTTGGACTCGGCTGGTGACAAAATGTTCCAAACACACCCCATGCACAACTCCACCGGGGAAGGTGCCAGAAACGAGTTCTGTGGGTAGTTTTTACACTACCCCGGTAGGCAGCTGAAAGGCACCACAAAACTTGTTCTACCTGCTTTCTGGGCTGAGATGGGGAATCGCTGAATTTTGGACTCGGCTGGTGACAAAATGTTCCAAACACACCCCATGCACAACTCCACCGGGGAAGGTGCCAGAATCGAGTTCCGTTGGTAGTTTTTACACTACCCCGGTAGGCAGCTGAAAGGCACCACAAAACTTGTTCTACCTGCTTTCTGGGCTGAGATGGGGAATCGCTGAATTTTGGACTCGGCTGGTGACAAAATGTTCCAAACACACCCCATGCACAACTCTACCGGGGAAGGTGCCAGAAACGAGTTCTGTTGGTAGTTTTTATACTACCCCGGTAGGCAGCTGAAAGGCACCACAAAACTTGTTCTACCTGCTTTCTGGGCTGAGATGGGGAATCGCTGAATTTTGGACTCGGCTGGTGACAAAATGTTCCAAACACACCCCATGCACAACTCCACCGGGGAAGGTGCCAGAAACGAGTTCTGTTGGTAGTTTTTACACTACCCCGGTAGGCAGCTGAAAGGCACCACAAAACTTTTTCTACCTGCTTTCTGGGCTGAGATGGGGAATAGCTGAATTTTGGACTCGGCTGGTGAAAAAATGTTCCAAACACACCCCATGCACAGCTCCACCGGGGAAGGTGCCAGAAACGAGTTCTGTTGGTAGTTTTTACACTACCCCGGTAGGCAGCTGAAAGGCACCACAAAACTTGTTCTACCTGCTTTCTGGGCTGAGATGGGGAACGGCTGAATTTTGGACTCGGCTGGTGACAAAATGTTCCAAACACACCCCATGCACAACTCCACCGGGGAAGGTGCCAGAAACGAGTTCTGTTGGTAGTTTTTACACTACCCCGGTAGGCAAGAGAAAGGCACCACAAAACTTGTTCTACCTGCTTTCTGGGCTGAGATGTGGAATAGCTGAATTTTGGACTCGGCTGGTGACAAAATGTTCCAAACACACCCCATGCACAACTCCACCGGGGAAGGTGCCAGAAACGAGTTCTGTTGGTAGTTTTTACACTACCCCGGTAGGCAGCTGAAAGGCACCACAAAACTTGTTCTACCTGCTTTCTGGGCTGAGATGGGGAATCGCTGAATTTTGGACTCGGCTGGTGAAAAAATGTTCCAAACACACCCCATGCACAACTCCACCGGGGAAGGTGCCAGAAACGAGTTCCGTTGGTAGTTTTTACACTACCCCGGTAGGCAGCTGAAAGGCACCACAAAACTTGTTCTACCTGCTTTCTGGGCTGAGATGGGGAATCGCTGAATTTTGGACTCGGCCGGTAACAAAATGTTCCAAACACACCCCATGCACAACTCCACCGGGGAAGGTGCCAGAAACGAGTTCTGTTGGTAGTTTTTACACTACCCCGGTAGGTAGCTGAAAGGCACCACAAAAGTTTTTCTACCTGCTTTCTGGGCTGAGATGGGGAATAGCTGAATTTTGGACTCGGATGGTGACAAAATGTTCCAAACACACCCCATGCACAACTCCACCGGGGAAGGTGCCAGAAACGAGTTCTGTTGGTAGTTTTTACACTACCCCGGTAGGCAAGAGAAAGGCACCACAAAACTTGTTCTACCTGCTTTCTGGGCTGAGATGGGGAACGGCTGAATTTTGGACTCGGCTGGTAACAAAATGTTCCAAACACACCCCATGCACAACTCCACCGGGGAAGGTGCCAGAAACGAGTTCTGTTGGTAGTTTTTACACTACCCCGGTAGGCAAGAGAAAGGCACCAAAAAACTTGTTGTACCTGCTTTCTGGGCTGAGATGGGGAATCGCTGAATTTTGGACTTGGCTGGTGACAAAATGTTCCAAACACACCCCATGCACAACTCCACCGGGGAAGGTGCCAGAAACGAGTTCTGTTGGTAGTTTTTACACTACCCCGGTAGGCAGCTGAAAGGCACCACAAAACTTGTTCTACCTGCTTTCTGGGCTGAGATGGGGAATCGCTGAATTTTGGACTCGGCTGGTGACAAAATGTTCCAAACACACCCCATGCACAACTCCACCGGGGAAGGTGCCAGAAACGAGTTCTGTTGGTAGTTTTTACACTACCCCGGTAGGCAGCTGAAAGGCACCACAAAACTTGTTCTACCTGCTTTCTGGGCTGAGATGGGGAATCGCTGAATTTTGGACTCGGCTGGTGACAAAATGTTCCAAACACACCCCATGCACAACTCCACCGGGGAAGGTGCCAGAATCGAGTTCCGTTGGTAGTTTTTACACTACCCCGGTAGGCAGCTGAAAGGCACCACAAAACTTGTTCTACCTGCTTTCTGGGCTGAGATGGGGAATCGCTGAATTTTGGACTCGGCTGGTGACAAAATGTTCCAAACACACCCCATGCACAACTCTACCGGGGAAGGTGCCAGAAACGAGTTCTGTTGGTAGTTTTTACACTACCCCGGTAGGCAGCTGAAAGGCACCACAAAACTTGTTCTACCTGCTTTCTGGGCTGAGATGGGGAATCGCTGAATTTTGGACTCGGCTGGTGACAAAATGTTCCAAACACACCCCATGCACAACTCCACCGGGGAAGGTGCCAGAAACGAGTTCTGTTGGTAGTTTTTACACTACCCCGGTAGGCAGCTGAAAGGCACCACAAAACTTGTTCTACCTGCTTTCTGGGCTGAGATGGGGAACGGCTGAATTTTGGACTCGGCTGGTGACAAAATGTTCCAAACACACCCCATGCACAACTCCACCGGGGAAGGTGCCAGAAACGAGTTCTGTTGGTAGTTTTTACACTACCCCGGTAGGCAGCTGAAAGGCACCACAAAACTTGTTCTACCTGCTTTCTGGGCTGAGATGGGGAATCGCTGAATTTTGGACTCGGCTGGTGACAAAATGTTCCAAACACACCCCATGCACACCTCCACCGGGGAAGGTGCCAGAAACGAGTTCTGTTGGTAGTTTTTACACTACCCCGGTAGGCAGCTGAAAGGCACCACAAAACTTGTTCTACCTGCTTTCTGGGCTGAGATGGGGAATGGCTGAATTTTGGACTCGGCTGGTGACAAAATGTTCCAAACACACCCCATGCACAACTCCACCGGGGAAGGTGCCAGAAACGAGTTCTGTTGGTAGTTTTTACACTACCCCGGTAGGCAGCTGAAAGGCACCACAAAACTTGTTCTACCTGCTTTCTGGGCTGACATGGGGAACGGCTGAATTTTGGACTCGGCTGGTGACAAAATGTTCCAAACACACCCCATGCACAACTCCACCGGGGAAGGTGCCAGAAACGAGTTCTCTTGGTAGTTTTTACACTACCCCGGTAGGCAAGAGAAAGGCACCACAAAACTTGTTGTACCTGCTTTCTGGGCTGAGATGGGGAATCGCTGAATTTTGGCTTGGCTGGTGACAAAATGTTCCAAACACACCCCATGCACAACTCCACCGGGGAAGGTGCCAGAAACGAGTTCTGTTGGTAGTTTTTACACTACCCCGGTAGGCAGCTGAAAGGCACCACAAAACTTGTTCTACCTGCTTTCTGGGCTGAGATGGGGAATCGCTGAATTTTGGACTCGGCTGGTGACAAAATGTTCCAAACACACCCCATGCACAACTCCACCGGGGAAGGTGCCAGAAACGAGTTCTGTGGGTAGTTTTTACACTACCCCGGTAGGCAGCTGAAAGGCACCACAAAACTTGTTCTACCTGCTTTCTGGGCTGAGATGGGGAATCGCTGAATTTTGGACTCGGCTGGTGACAAAATGTTCCAAACACACCCCATGCACAACTCTACCGGGGAAGGTGCCAGAAACGAGTTCTGTTGGTAGTTTTTACACTACCCCGGTAGGCAGCTGAAAGGCACCACAAAACTTGTTCTACCTGCTTTCTGGGCTGAGATGGGGAATCGCTGAATTTTGGACTCGGCTGGTGACAAAATGTTCCAAACACACCCCATGCACAACTCCACCGGGGAAGGTGCCAGAAACGAGTTCTGTTGGTAGTTTTTACACTACCCCGGTAGGCAGCTGAAAGGCACCACAAAACTTGTTCTACCTGCTTTCTGGGCTGAGATGGGGAACGGCTGAATTTTGGACTCGGCTGGTGACAAAATGTTCCAAACACACACCATGCACAACTCCACCGGGGAAGGTGCCAGAAACGAGTTCTGTTGGTAGTTTTTACACTACCCCGGTAGGCAGCTGAAAGGCACCACAAAACTTGTTCTACCTGCTTTCTGGGCTGAGATGGGGAATCGCTGAATTTTGGACTCGGCTGGTGACAAAATGTTCCAAACACACCCCATGCACACCTCCACCGGGGAAGGTGCCAGAAACGAGTTCTGTTGGTAGTTTTTACACTACCCCGGTAGGCAGCTGAAAGGCACCACAAAACTTGTTCTACCTGCTTTCTGGGCTGAGATGGGGAATCGCTGAATTTTGGACTCGGCTGGTGACAAAATGTTCCAAACACACCCCATGCACAACTCCACCGGGGAAGGTGCCAGAAACGAGTTCTGTTGGTAGTTTTTACACTACCCCGGTAGGCAGCTGAAAGGCACCACAAAACTTGTTCTACCTGCTTTCTGGGCTGAGATGGGGAACGGCTGAATTTTGGACTCGGCTGGTGACAAAATGTTCCAAACACACCCCATGCACAACTCCACCGGGGAAGGTGCCAGAAACGAGTTCTCTTGGTAGTTTTTACACTACCCCGGTAGGCAAGAGAAAGGCACCACAAAACTTGTTGTACCTGCTTTCTGGGCTGAGATGGGGAATCGCTGAATTTTGGCTTGGCTGGTGACAAAATGTTCCAAACACACCCCATGCACAACTCCACCGGGGAAGGTGCCAGAAACGAGTTCTGTTGGTAGTTTTTACACTACCCCGGTAGGCAGCTGAAAGGCACCACAAAACTTGTTCTACCTGCTTTCTGGGCTGAGATGGGGAATCGCTGAATTTTGGACTCGGCTGGTGACAAAATGTTCCAAACACACCCCATGCACAACTCCACCGGGGAAGGTGCCAGAAACGAGTTCTGTGGGTAGTTTTTACACTACCCCGGTAGGCAGCTGAAAGGCACCACAAAACTTGTTCTACCTGCTTTCTGGGCTGAGATGGGGAATCGCTGAATTTTGGACTCGGCTGGTGACAAAATGTTCCAAACACACCCCATGCACAACTCCACCGGGGAAGGTGCCAGAATCGAGTTCCGTTGGTAGTTTTTACACTACCCCGGTAGGCAGCTGAAAGGCACCACAAAACTTGTTCTACCTGCTTTCTGGGCTGAGATGGGGAATCGCTGAATTTTGGACTCGGCTGGTGACAAAATGTTCCAAACACACCCCATGAACAACTCTACCGGGGAAGGTGCCAGAAACGAGTTCTGTTGGTAGTTTTTACACTACCCCGGTAGGCAGCTGAAAGGCACCACAAAACTTGTTCTACCTGCTTTCTGGGCTGAGATGGGGAATCGCTGAATTTTGGACTCGGCTGGTGACAAAATGTTCCAAACACACCCCATGCACAACTCCACCGGGGAAGGTGCCAGAATCGAGTTCCGTTGGTAGTTTTTACACTACCCCGGTAGGCAGCTGAAAGGCACCACAAAACTTGTTCTACCTGCTTTCTGGGCTGAGATGGGGAATCGCTGAATTTTGGACTCGGCTGGTGACAAAATGTTCCAAACACACCCCATGAACAACTCTACCGGGGAAGGTGCCAGAAACGAGTTCTGTTGGTAGTTTTTACACTACCCCGGTAGGCAGCTGAAAGGCACCACAAAACTTGTTCTACCTGCTTTCTGGGCTGAGATGGGGAATCGCTGAATTTTGGACTCGGCTGGTGACAAAATGTTCCAAACACACCCCATGCACAACTCCACCGGGGAAGGTGCCAGAAACGAGTTCTGTTGGTAGTTTTTACACTACCCCGGTAGGCAGCTGAAAGGCACCACAAAACTTGTTCTACCTGCTTTCTGGGCTGAGATGGGGAATCGCTGAATTTTGGACTCGGCTGGTGACAAAATGTTCCAAACACACCCCATGCACAACTCCACCGGGGAAGGTGCCAGAAACGAGTTCTGTTGGTAGTTTTTACACTACCCCGGTAGGCAGCTGAAAGGCACCACAAAACTTGTTCTACCTGCTTTCTGGGCTGAGATGGGGAATCGCTGAATTTTGGACTCGGCTGGTGACAAAATGTTCCAAACACACCCCATGCACAACTCCACCGGGGAAGGTGCCAGAATCGAGTTCCGTTGGTAGTTTTTACACTACCCCGGTAGGCAAGAGAAAGGCACCACAAAACTTGTTCTACCTGCTTTCTGGGCTGAGATGGGGAATCGCTGAATTTTGGACTCGGCTGGTGACAAAATGTTCCAAACACACCCCATGCACAACTCTACCGGGGAAGGTGCCAGAAACGAGTTCTGTTGGTAGTTTTTATACTACCCCGGTAGGCAGCTGAAAGGCACCACAAAACTTGTTCTACCTGCTTTCTGGGCTGAGATGGGGAATCGCTGAATTTTGGACTCGGCTGGTGACAAAATGTTCCAAACACACCCCATGCACAACTCCACCGGGGAAGGTGCCAGAAACGAGTTCTGTTGGTAGTTTTTACACTACCCCGGTAGGCAGCTGAAAGGCACCACAAAACTTTTTCTACCTGCTTTCTGGGCTGAGATGGGGAATAGCTGAATTTTGGACTCGGCTGGTGAAAAAATGTTCCAAACACACCCCATGCACAGCTCCACCGGGGAAGGTGCCAGAAACGAGTTCTGTTGGTAGTTTTTACACTACCCCGGTAGGCAGCTGAAAGGCACCACAAAACTTGTTCTACCTGCTTTCTGGGCTGAGATGGGGAACGGCTGAATTTTGGACTCGGCTGGTGACAAAATGTTCCAAACACACCCCATGCACAACTCCACCGGGGAAGGTGCCAGAAACGAGTTCTGTTGGTAGTTTTTACACTACCCCGGTAGGCAAGAGAAAGGCACCACAAAACTTGTTCTACCTGCTTTCTGGGCTGAGATGTGGAATAGCTGAATTTTGGACTCGGCTGGTGACAAAATGTTCCAAACACACCCCATGCACAACTCCACCGGGGAAGGTGCCAGAAACGAGTTCTGTTGGTAGTTTTTACACTACCCCGGTAGGCAGCTGAAAGGCACCACAAAACTTGTTCTACCTGTTTTCTGGGCTGAGATGGGGAATCGCTGAATTTTGGACTCGGCTGGTGAAAAAATGTTCCAAACACACCCCATGCACAACTCCACCGGGGAAGGTGCCAGAAACGAGTTCCGTTGGTAGTTTTTACACTACCCCGGTAGGCAGCTGAAAGGCACCACAAAACTTGTTCTACCTGCTTTCTGGGCTGAGATGGGGAATCGCTGAATTTTGGACTCGGCCGGTAACAAAATGTTCCAAACACACCCCATGCACAACTCCACCGGGGAAGGTGCCAGAAACGAGTTCTGTTGGTAGTTTTTACACTACCCCGGTAGGTAGCTGAAAGGCACCACAAAAGTTTTTCTACCTGCTTTCTGGGCTTAGATGGGGAATAGCTGAATTTTGGACTCGGCTGGTGACAAAATGTTCCAAACACACCCCATGCACAACTCCACCGGGGAAGGTGCCAGAAACGAGTTCTGTTGGTAGTTTTTACACTACCCCGGTAGGCAAGAGAAAGGCACCACAAAACTTGTTCTACCTGCTTTCTGGGCTGAGATGGGGAACGGCTGAATTTTGGACTCGGCTGGTAACAAAATGTTCCAAACACACCCCATGCACAACTCCACCGGGGAAGGTGCCAGAAACGAGTTCTGTTGGTAGTTTTTACACTACCCCGGTAGGCAAGAGAAAGGCACCAAAAAACTTGTTGTACCTGCTTTCTGGGCTGAGATGGGGAATCGCTGAATTTTGGACTTGGCTGGTGACAAAATGTTCCAAACACACCCCATGCACAACTCCACCGGGGAAGGTGCCAGAAACGAGTTCTGTTGGTAGTTTTTACACTACCCCGGTAGGCAGCTGAAAGGCACCACAAAACTTGTTCTACCTGCTTTCTGGGCTGAGATGGGGAATCGCTGAATTTTGGACTCGGCTGGTGACAAAATGTTCCAAACACACCCCATGCACAACTCCACCGGGGAAGGTGCCAGAAACGAGTTCTGTGGGTAGTTTTTACACTACCCCGGTAGGCAGCTGAAAGGCACCACAAAACTTGTTCTACCTGCTTTCTGGGCTGAGATGGGGAATCGCTGAATTTTGGACTCGGCTGGTGACAAAATGTTCCAAACACACCCCATGCACAACTCCACCGGGGAAGGTGCCAGAATCGAGTTCCGTTGGTAGTTTTTACACTACCCCGGTAGGCAGCTGAAAGGCACCACAAAACTTGTTCTACCTGCTTTCTGGGCTGAGATGGGGAATCGCTGAATTTTGGACTCGGCTGGTGACAAAATGTTCCAAACACACCCCATGCACAACTCTACCGGGGAAGGTGCCAGAAACGAGTTCTGTTGGTAGTTTTTACACTACCCCGGTAGGCAGCTGAAAGGCACCACAAAACTTGTTCTACCTGCTTTCTGGGCTGAGATGGGGAATCGCTGAATTTTGGACTCGGCTGGTGACAAAATGTTCCAAACACACCCCATGCACAACTCCACCGGGGAAGGTGCCAGAAACGAGTTCTGTTGGTAGTTTTTACACTACCCCGGTAGGCAGCTGAAAGGCACCACAAAACTTGTTCTACCTGCTTTCTGGGCTGAGATGGGGAACGGCTGAATTTTGGACTCGGCTGGTGACAAAATGTTCCAAACACACACCATGCACAACTCCACCGGGGAAGGTGCCAGAAACGAGTTCTGTTGGTAGTTTTTACACTACCCCGGTAGGCAGCTGAAAGGCACCACAAAACTTGTTCTACCTGCTTTCTGGGCTGAGATGGGGAATCGCTGAATTTTGGACTCGGCTGGTGACAAAATGTTCCAAACACACCCCATGCACACCTCCACCGGGGAAGGTGCCAGAAACGAGTTCTGTTGGTAGTTTTTACACTACCCCGGTAGGCAGCTGAAAGGCACCACAAAACTTGTTCTACCTGCTTTCTGGGCTGAGATGGGGAATCGCTGAATTTTGGACTCGGCTGGTGACAAAATGTTCCAAACACACCCCATGCACAACTCCACCGGGGAAGGTGCCAGAAACGAGTTCTGTTGGTAGTTTTTACACTACCCCGGTAGGCAGCTGAAAGGCACCACAAAACTTGTTCTACCTGCTTTCTGGGCTGACATGGGGAACGGCTGAATTTTGGACTCGGCTGGTGACAAAATGTTCCAAACACACCCCATGCACAACTCCACCGGGGAAGGTGCCAGAAACGAGTTCTCTTGGTAGTTTTTACACTACCCCGGTAGGCAAGAGAAAGGCACCACAAAACTTGTTGTACCTGCTTTCTGGGCTGAGATGGGGAATCGCTGAATTTTGGCTTGGCTGGTGACAAAATGTTCCAAACACACCCCATGCACAACTCCACCGGGGAAGGTGCCAGAAACGAGTTCTGTTGGTAGTTTTTACACTACCCCGGTAGGCAGCTGAAAGGCACCACAAAACTTGTTCTACCTGCTTTCTGGGCTGAGATGGGGAATCGCTGAATTTTGGACTCGGCTGGTGACAAAATGTTCCAAACACACCCCATGCACAACTCCACCGGGGAAGGTGCCAGAAACGAGTTCTGTGGGTAGTTTTTACACTACCCCGGTAGGCAGCTGAAAGGCACCACAAAACTTGTTCTACCTGCTTTCTGGGCTGAGATGGGGAATCGCTGAATTTTGGACTCGGCTGGTGACAAAATGTTCCAAACACACCCCATGCACAACTCCACCGGGGAAGGTGCCAGAATCGAGTTCCGTTGGTAGTTTTTACACTACCCCGGTAGGCAGCTGAAAGGCACCACAAAACTTGTTCTACCTGCTTTCTGGGCTGAGATGGGGAATCGCTGAATTTTGGACTCGGCTGGTGACAAAATGTTCCAAACACACCCCATGAACAACTCTACCGGGGAAGGTGCCAGAAACGAGTTCTGTTGGTAGTTTTTACACTACCCCGGTAGGCAGCTGAAAGGCACCACAAAACTTGTTCTACCTGCTTTCTGGGCTGAGATGGGGAATCGCTGAATTTTGGACTCGGCTGGTGACAAAATGTTCCAAACACACCCCATGCACAACTCCACCGGGGAAGGTGCCAGAAACGAGTTCTGTTGGTAGTTTTTACACTACCCCGGTAGGCAGCTGAAAGGCACCACAAAACTTGTTCTACCTGCTTTCTGGGCTGAGATGGGGAATCGCTGAATTTTGGACTCGGCTGGTGACAAAATGTTCCAAACACACCCCATGCACAACTCCACCGGGGAAGGTGCCAGAAACGAGTTCTGTTGGTAGTTTTTACACTACCCCGGTAGGCAGCTGAAAGGCACCACAAAACTTGTTCTACCTGCTTTCTGGGCTGAGATGGGGAATCGCTGAATTTTGGACTCGGCTGGTAACAAAATGTTCCAAACACACCCCATGCACAACTCCACCGGGGAAGGTGCCAGAAACGAGTTCTGTTGGTAGTTTTTACACTACCCCGGTAGGCAGCTGAAAGGCACCACAAAACTTGTTCTACCTGCTTTCTGGGCTGAGATGGGGAATTGCTGAATTTTCGACTCGGCTGGTGACAAAATGTTCCAAACACACCCCATTCACAACTCCACCGGGGAAGGTGCCAGAAACGACTTCTGTTGGTAGTTTTTACAGTACCCCGGTAGGCAGCTGAAAGGCACCACAAAACTTGTTCTACCTGCTTTCTGGGCTGAGATAGGGAACAGCTGAGTTTTGGACTCGGCTGGTGACAAAATGTTCCAAACACACCCCATGCACAACTCCACCGGGGAAGGTACCAGAAACGAGTTCTGTTGGTAGTTTTTACACTACCCCGGTAGGCAGCTGAAAGGCACCACAAAACTTGTTCTACCTGCTTTCTGGGCTGAGATGGGGAATAGCTGAATTTTGGACTCGGCTGGTGACAAAATGTTCCAAACACACCCCATGCACAACTCCACCGGGGAAGGTGCCAGAAACGAGTTCTCTTGGTAGTTTTTACACTACCCCGGTAGGCAAGAGAAAGGCACCACAAAACTTGTTCTACCTGCTTTCTGGGCTGAGATGGGGAACGGCTGAATTTTGGACTCGGCTGGTGACAAAATGTTCCAAACACACCCCATGCACAACTCCACCGGGGAAGGTGCCAGAAACGAGTTCCGTTGGTAGTTTTTACACTACCCCGGTAGGCAGCTGAAAGGCACCACAAAACTTGTTCTACCTGCTTTCTGGGCTGAGATGGGGAATCGCTGAATTTTGGACTCGGCCGGTAACAAAATGTTCCAAACACACCCCATGCACAACTCCACCGGGGAAGGTGCCAGAAACGAGTTCTGTTGGTAGTTTTTACACTACCCCGGTAGGCAAGAGAAAGGCACCACAAAACTTGTTCTACCTGCTTTCTGGGCTGAGATGGGGAATAGCTGAATTTTGGACTCGGCTGGTGACAAAATGTTCCAAACACACCCCATGCACAACTCCAGCGGGGAAGGTGCCAGAAACGAGTTCTGTTGGTAGTTTTTACACTACCCCGGTAGGCAAGAGAAAGGCACCACTAAACTTGTTCTACCTGCTTTCTGGGCTGAGATGGGGAATCGCTGAATTTTGGACTCGGCTGGTGACAAAATGTTCCAAACACACCCCATGCACAACTCCACCGGGGAAGGTGCCAGAAACGAGTTCTCTTGGTAGTTTTTACACTACCCCGTTAGGCAGCTGAAAGGCACCACAAAACTTGTTCTACCTGCTTTCTGGGCTGAGATGGGGAATCGCTGAATTTTGGACTCGGCTGGAGACAAAATGTTCCAAACACACCCCATGCACAACTCCACCGGGGAAGGTGCCAGAAACGAGTTCTGTTGGTAGTTTTTACACTACCCCGGTAGGCAGCTGAAAGGCACCACAAAACTTGTTCTACCTGCTTTCTGGGCTGAGATGGGGAATCGCTGAATTTTGGACTCGGCTGCTGACAAAATGTTCCAAACACACCCCATGCACAACTCCACCGGGGAAGGTGCCAGAAACGAGTTCTGTTGGTAGTTTTTACACCACCCCGGTAGGCAGCTGAAAGGCACCACAAAACTTGTTCTACCTGCTTTCTGGGCTGAGATGGGGAATAGCTGAATTTTGGAGTCGGCTGGTGACAAAATGTTCCAAACACACCCCATGCACAACTCCACCGGGGAAGGTGCCAGAAACGAGTTCTCTTGGTAGTTTTTACACTACCTCGGTAGGCAGCTGAAAGGCACAACAAAACTTGTTCTACCTGCTTTCTGGGCTGAGATGGGGAATCGCTGAATTTTGGACTCGGCTGGTGACAAAATGTTCCAAACACACCCCATGCACAACTCCACCGGGGAAGGTACCAGAAACGAGTTCTGTTGGTAGTTTTTACACTACCCCGGTAGGCAAGAGAAAGGCACCACAAAACTTGTTCTACCTGCTTTCTGGGCTGAGATGGGGAATCGCTGAATTTTGGACTCGGCTGGTGACAAAATGTTCCAAACACACCCCATGCACACCTCCACCGGGGAAGGTGCCAGAAACGAGTTCTGTTGGTAGTTTTTACACCACCCCGGTAGGCAGCTGAAAGGCACCAGAAAACTTGTTCTACCTGCTTTCTGGGCTGAGATGGGGAATCGCTGAATTTTGGACTCGGCTGGTGACAAAATGTTCCAAACACACCCCATTCACAACTCCACCGGGGAAGGTGCCAGAAACGAGTTCTGTTGGTAGTTTTTACACTACCCCGGTAGGCAGCTGAAAGGCACCACAAAACTTGTTGTACCTGCTTTCTGGGCTGAGATGGGGAATCGCTGAATTTTGGACTTGGCTGGTGACAAAATGTTCCAAACACACCCCATGCACAACTCCACCGGGGAAGGTGCCAGAAACGAGTTCTGTTGGTAGTTTTTACACTACCCCGGTAGGCAGCTGAAAGGCACCACAAAACTTGTTCTACCTGCTTTCTGGGCTGAGATGGGGAATCGCTGAATTTTGGACTCGGCTGGTGACAAAATGTTCCAAACACACACCATGCACAACTCCACCGGGGAAGGTACCAGAAACGAGTTCTGTTGGTAGTTTTTACACTACCCCGGTAGGCAAGAGAAAGGCACCACAAAACTTGTTCTACCTGCTTTCTGGGCTGAGATGGGGAATCGCTGAATTTTGGACTCGGCTGGTGACAAAATGTTCCAAACACACCCCATGCACAACTCCACCGGGGAAGGTGCCAGAAACGAGTTCTGTTGGTAGTTTTTACACTACCCCGGTAGGCAAGAGAAAGGCACCACAAAACTTGTTCTACCTGCTTTCTGGGCTGAGATGGGGAACGGCTGAATTTTGGACTCGGCTGGTAACAAAATGTTCCAAACACACCCCATGCACAACTCCACCGGGGAAGGTGCCAGAAACGAGTTCTGTTGGTAGTTTTTACACTACCCCGGTAGGCAGCTGAAAGGCACCACAAAACTTGTTGTACCTGCTTTCTGGGCTGAGATGGGGAATAGCTGAATTTTGGACTCGGCTGGTGACAAAATGTTCCAAACACACCCCATGCACAACTCCACCGGGGAAGGTGCCAGAAACGAGTTCTGTTGGTAGTTTTTACACTACCCCGGTAGGCACCTGAAAGGCACCACAAAAGTTTTTCTACCTGCTTTCTGGGTTGAGATGGGGAACGGCTGAATTTTGGACTCGGCTGGTGACAAAATGTTCCAAACACACCCCATGCACAACTCCACCGGGGAAGGTGCCAGAAACGAGTTCTGTTGGTAGTTTTTACACCACCCCGGTAGGCAGCTGAAAGGCACCACAAAACTTGTTCTACCTGCTTTCTGGGCTGAGATGGGGAATAGCTGAATTTTGGAGTCGGCTGGTGACAAAATGTTCCAAACACACCCCATGCACAACTCCACCGGGGAAGGTGCCAGAAACGAGTTCTCTTGGTAGTTTTTACACTACCTCGGTAGGCAGCTGAAAGGCACAACAAAACTTGTTCTACCTGCTTTCTGGGCTGAGATGGGGAATCGCTGAATTTTGGACTCGGCTGGTGACAAAATGTTCCAAACACACCCCATGCACAACTCCACCGGGGAAGGTGCCAGAAACGAGTTCTGTTGGTAGTTTTTACACTACCCCGGTAGGCAAGAGAAAGGCACCACAAAACTTGTTCTACCTGCTTTCTGGGCTGAGATGGGGAATCGCTGAATTTTGGACTCGGCTGGTGACAAAATGTTCCAAACACACCCCATGCACACCTCCACCGGGGAAGGTGCCAGAAACGAGTTCTGTTGGTAGATTTTACACTACCCCGGTAGGCAAGAGAAAGGCACCACAAAACTTGTTCTACCTGCTTTCTGGGCTGAGATGGGGAATCCCTGAATTTTGGACTCGGCTGGTGACAAAATGTTCCAAACACACCCCATGCACAACTCCACCGGGGAAGGTGCCAGAAACGAGTTCTGTTGGTAGTTTTTACACTACCCCGGTAGGCAGCTGAAAGGCACCACAAAACTTGTTGTACCTGCTTTCTGGGCTGAGATGGGGAATAGCTGAATTTTGGACTCGGCTGGTGACAAAATGTTCCAAACACACCCCATGCACAACTCCACCGGGGAAGGTGCCAGAAACGAGTTCTGTTGGTAGTTTTTACACTACCCCGGTAGGCACCTGAAAGGCACCACAAAAGTTTTTCTACCTGCTTTCTGGGTTGAGATGGGGAACGGCTGAATTTTGGACTCGGCTGGTGACAAAATGTTCCAAACACACCCCATGCACAACTCCACCGGGGAAGGTGCCAGAAACGAGTTCTGTTGGTAGTTTTTACACCACCCCGGTAGGCAGCTGAAAGGCACCACAAAACTTGTTCTACCTGCTTTCTGGGCTGAGATGGGGAATAGCTGAATTTTGGAGTCGGCTGGTGACAAAATGTTCCAAACACACCCCATGCACAACTCCACCGGGGAAGGTGCCAGAAACGAGTTCTCTTGGTAGTTTTTACACTACCTCGGTAGGCAGCTGAAAGGCACAACAAAACTTGTTCTACCTGCTTTCTGGGCTGAGATGGGGAATCGCTGAATTTTGGACTCGGCTGGTGACAAAATGTTCCAAACACACCCCATGCACAACTCCACCGGGGAAGGTGCCAGAAACGAGTTCTGTTGGTAGTTTTTACACTACCCCGGTAGGCAAGAGAAAGGCACCACAAAACTTGTTCTACCTGCTTTCTGGGCTGAGATGGGGAATCGCTGAATTTTGGACTCGGCTGGTGACAAAATGTTCCAAACACACCCCATGCACACCTCCACCGGGGAAGGTGCCAGAAACGAGTTCTGTTGGTAGATTTTACACTACCCCGGTAGGCAAGAGAAAGGCACCACAAAACTTGTTCTACCTGCTTTCTGGGCTGAGATGGGGAATCCCTGAATTTTGGACTCGGCTGGTGACAAAATGTTCCAAACACACCCCATGCACAACTCCACCGGGGAAGGTGCCAGAAACGAGTTCTGTTGGTAGTTTTTACACTACCCCGGTAGGCAGCTGAAAGGCACCAGAAAAATTGTTCTACCTGCTTTCTGGGCTGAGATGGGGAATAGCTGAATTTTGGACTCGGCTGGTGACAAAATGTTCCAAACACACCCCATGCACAACTCCACCGGGGAAGGTGCCAGAAACGAGTTCTGTTGGTAGTTTTTACACCACCCCGGTAGGCAGCTGAAAGGCACCAGAAAACTTGTTCTACCTGCTTTCTGGGCTGAGATGGGGAATCGCTGAATTTTGGACTCGGCTGGTGACAAAATGTTCCAAACACACCCCATGCACAACTCCACCGGGGAAGGTGCCAGAAACGAGTTCTGTTGGTAGTTTTTACACTACCCCCGGTAGGCAGCTGAAAGGCACCACAAAACTTGTTGTACCTGCTTTCTGGGCTGAGATGGGGAATCGCTGAATTTTGGACTTGGCTGGTGACAAAATGTTCCAAACACACCCCATGCACAACTCCACCGGGGAAGGTGCCAGAAACGAGTTCTGTTGGTAGTTTTTACACTACCCCGGTAGGCAGCTGAAAGGCACCACAAAACTTGTTCTACCTGCTTTCTGGGCTGAGATGGGGAATCGCTGAATTTTGGACTCGGCTGGTGACAAAATGTTCCAAACACACACCATGCACAACTCCACCGGGGAAGGTACCAGAAACGAGTTCTGTTGGTAGTTTTTACACTACCCCGGTAGGCAAGAGAAAGGCACCACAAAACTTGTTCTACCTGCTTTCTGGGCTGAGATGGGGAATCGCTGAATTTTGGACTCGGCTGGTGACAAAATGTTCCAAACACACCCCATGCACAACTCCACCGGGGAAGGTGCCAGAAACGAGTTCTGTTGGTAGTTTTTACACTACCCCGGTAGGCAAGAGAAAGGCACCACAAAACTTGTTCTACCTGCTTTCTGGGTTGAGATGGGGAACGGCTGAATTTTGGACTCGGCTGGTGACAAAATGTTCCAAACACACCCCATGCACACCTCCACCGGGGAAGGTGCCAGAAACGAGTTCTGTTGGTAGTTTTTACACTACCCCGGTAGGCAAGAGAAAGGCACCACAAAACTTGTTCTACCTGCTTTCTGGGCTGAGATGGGGAATAGCTGAATTTTGGACTCGGCTGGTGACAAAATGTTCCAAACACACCCCATGCACAACTCCACCGGGGAAGGTGCCAGAAACGAGTTCTGTTGGTAGTTTTTACACTACCCCGGTAGGCAGCTGAAAGGCACCACAAAACTTGTTCTACCTGCTTTCTGGGCTGAGATGGGGAATCGCTGAATTTTGGACTCGGCTGGTGACAAAATGTTCCAAACACACCCCATGCACAACTCCACCGGGGAAGGTGCCAGAAACGAGTTCTGTTGGTAGTTTTTACACTACCCCGGTAGGCAAGAGAAAGGCACCACAAAACTTGTTCTACCTGCTTTCTGGGCTGAGATGGGGAACGGCTGAATTTTGGACTCGGCTGGTAACAAAATGTTCCAAACACACCCCATGCACAACTCCACCGGGGAAGGTGCCAGAAACGAGTTCTGTTGGTAGTTTTTACACTACCCCGGTAGGCAGCTGAAAGGCACCACAAAACTTGTTCTACCTGCTTTCTGGGCTGAGATGGGGAATAGCTGAATTTTGGACTCGGCTGGTGACAAAATGTTCCAAACACACCCCATGGACAACTCCACCGGGGAAGGTGCCAGAAACGAGTTCTGTTGGTAGTTTTTACACTACCCCGGTAGGCAGCTGAAAGGCACCACAAAACTTGTTCTACCTGCTTTCTGGGCTGAGATGGGGAATCGCTGAATTTTGGACTCGGCTGCTGACAAAATGTTCCAAACACACCCCATGCACAACTCCACCGGGGAAGGTGCCAGAAACGAGTTCTGTTGGTAGTTTTTACACTACCCCGGTAGGCAAGAGAAAGGCACCACAAAACTTGTTCTACCTGCTTTCTGGGCTGAGATGGGGAATCGCTGAATTTTGGACTCGGCTGGTGACAAAATGTTCCAAACACACACCATGCACAACTCCACCGGGGAAGGTGCCAGAAACGAGTTCTGTTGGTAGTTTTTACACTACCCCGGTAGGCAGCTGAAAGGCACCACAAAACTTGTTCTACCTGCTTTCTGGGCTGAGATGGGGAACGGCTGAATTTTGGACTCGGCTGGTGACAAAATGTTCCAAACACACCCCATTCACAACTCCACCGGGGAAGGTGCCAGAAACGAGTTCTGTTGGTAGTTTTTACACTACCCCGGTAGGCAGCTGAAAGGCACCACAAAACTTGTTCTACCTGCTTTCTGGGCTGAGATGGGGAATCGCTGAATTTTGGACTCGGCTGGTGACAAAATGTTCCAAACACACCCCATGCACAACTCCACCGGGGAAGGTGCCAGAAACGAGTTCCGTTGGTAGTTTTTACACTACCCCGGTAGGCAGCTGAAAGGCACCACAAAACTTGTTGTACCTGCTTTCTGGGCTGAGATGGGGAATAGCTGAATTTTGGACTCGGCTGGTGACAAAATGTTCCAAACACACCCCATGCACAACTCCACCGGGGAAGGTACCAGAAACGAGTTCTGTTGGTAGTTTTTACACTACCCCGGTAGGTAGCTGAAAGGCACCACAAAAGTTTTTCTACCTGCTTTCTGGGTTGAGATGGGGAACGGCTGAATTTTGGACTCGGCTGGTGACAAAATGTTCCAAACACACCCCATGCACACCTCCACCGGGGAAGGTGCCAGAAACGAGTTCTGTTGGTAGTTTTTACACTACCCCGGTAGGCAAGAGAAAGGCACCACAAAACTTGTTCTACCTGCTTTCTGGGCTGAGATGGGGAATAGCTGAATTTTGGACTCGGCTGGTGACAAAATGTTCCAAACACACCCCATGCACAACTCCACCGGGGAAGGTGCCAGAAACGAGTTCTGTTGGTAGTTTTTACACTACCCCGTAGGCAGCTGAAAGGCACCACAAAACTTGTTCTACCTGCTTTCTGGGCTGAGATGGGGAATCGCTGAATTTTGGACTCGGCTGGTGACAAAATGTTCCAAACACACCCCATGCACAACTCCACCGGGGAGGTGCCAGAAACGAGTTCTGTTGGTAGTTTTTACACTACCCCGGTAGGCAAGAGAAAGGCACCACAAAACTTGTTCTACCTGCTTTCTGGGCTGAGATGGGGAACGGCTGAATTTTGGACTCGGCTGGTAACAAAATGTTCCAAACACACCCCATGCACAGCTCCACCGGCAAAGGTGCCAGAAACGACTTCTGTTGGTAGTTTTTACACTACCCCGGTAGGCAGCTGAAAGGCACCACAAAACTTGTTCTACCTGCTTTCTGGGCTGAGATGGGGAATAGCTGAATTTTGGACTCGGCTGGTGACAAAATGTTCCAAACACACCCCATGGACAACTCCACCGGGAAGGTGCCAGAAACGAGTTCTGTTGGTAGTTTTTACACCACCCCGGTAGGCAGCTGAAAGGCACCACAAAACTTGTTCTACCTGCTTTCTGGGCTGAGATGGGGAATCGCTGAATTTTGGACTCGGCTGGTGACAAAATGTTCCAAACACACCCCATGCACAACTCCACCGGGGAAGGTGCCAGAAACGAGTTCTGTTGGTAGTTTTTACACTACCCCGGTAGGCAAGAGAAAGGCACCACAAAACTTGTTCTACCTGCTTTCTGGGCTGAGATGGGGAATAGCTGAATTTTGGACTCGGCTGGTGACAAAATGTTCCAACACACCCCATGCACAACTCCACCGGGGAAGGTGCCAGAAACGAGTTCTGTTGGTAGTTTTTACACTACCCCGGTAGGCAAGAGAAAGGCACCACAAAACTTGTTCTACCTGCTTTCTGGGCTGAGATGGAGAATCGCTGAATTTTGGACTCGGCTGGTGACAAAATGTTCCAAACACACCCCATGCACAACTCCACCGGGGAAGGTGCCAGAAACGAGTTCTGTTGGTAGTTTTTACACTACCCCCGGTAGGCAAGAGAAAGGCACTACAAAACTTGTTCTACCTGCTTTCTGGGCTGAGATGGGGAACGGCTGAATTTTGGACTCGGCTGGTGACAAAATGTTCCAAACACACCCCATGCACAACTCCACCGGGGAAGGTGCCAGAAACGAGTTCTGTTGGTAGTTTTTACACTACCCCGGTAGGCAGCTGAAAGGCACCACAAAACTTGTTCTACCTGCTTTCTGGGCTGAGATGGGGAATCGCTGAATTTTGGACTCGGCTGGTGACAAAATGTTCCAAACACACCCCATGCACAACTCCACCGGGGAAGGTGCCAGAAACGAGTTCTGTTGGTAGTTTTTACACTACCCCGGTAGGCAGCTGAAAGGCACCACAAAACTTGTTCTACCTGCTTTCTGGGCTGAGATGGGGAATCGCTGAATTTTCGACTCGGCTGCTGACAAAATGTTCCAAACACACCCCATTCACAACTCCACCGGGGAAGGTGCCAGAAACGAGTTCTGTTGGTAGTTTTTACACTACCCCGGTAGGCAGCTGAAAGGCACCACAAAACTTGTTCTACCTGCTTTCTGGGCTGAGATGGGGAATCGCTGACTTTTGGACTCGGCTTGTGACAAAATGTTCCAAACACACCCCATGCACAACTCCACCGGGGAAGGTACCAGAAACGAGTTCTGTTGGTAGTTTTTACACTACCCCGGTAGGCAAGAGAAAGGCACCACAAAACTTGTTCTACCTGCTTTCTGGGCTGAGATGGGGAACGGCTGAATTTTGGACTCGGCTGGTGACAAAATGTTCCAAACACACACCATGCACAACTCCACCGGGGAAGGTGCCAGAAACGAGTTCTGTTGGTAGTTTTTACACTACCCCGGTAGGCAGCTGAAAGGCACCACAAAACTTGTTCTACCTGCTTTCTGGGCTGAGATGGGGAATCGCTGAATTTTGGACTCGGCTGGTGACAAAATGTTCCAAACACACCCCATGCACAACTCCACCGGGGAAGGTGCCAGAAACGAGTTCCGTTGGTAGTTTTTACACTACCCCGGTAGGCAGCTGAAAGGCACCACAAAAGTTTTTCTACCTGCTTTCTGGGTTGAGATGGGGAACGGCTGAATTTTGGACTCGGCTGGTGACAAAATGTTCCAAACACACCCCATGCACACCTCCACCGGGGAAGGTGCCAGAAACGAGTTCTGTTGGTAGTTTTTACACTACCCCCGGTAGGCAAGAGAAAGGCACCACAAAACTTGTTCTACCTGCTTTCTGGGCTGAGATGGGGAATAGCTGAATTTTGGACTCGGCTGGTGACAAAATGTTCCAAACACACCCCATGCACAACTCCACCGGGGAAGGTGCCAGAAACGAGTTCTGTTGGTAGTTTTTACACTACCCCGGTAGGCAGCTGAAAGGCACCACAAAACTTGTTCTACCTGCTTTCTGGGCTGAGATGGGGAATAGCTGAATTTTGGACTCGGCTGGTGACAAAATGTTCCAAACACACCCCATGCACAACTCCACCGGGGAAGGTGCCAGAAACGAGTTCTGTTGGTAGTTTTTACACTACCCCGGTAGGCAAGAGAAAGGCACCACAAAACTTGTTCTACCTGCTTTCTGGGCTGAGACGGGGAACGGCTGAATTTTGGACTCGGCTGGTGACAAAATGTTCCAAACACACCCCATGCACAACTCCACCGGGGAAGGTGCCAGAAACGAGTTCCGTTGGTAGTTTTTACACTACCCCGGTAGGCAGCTGAAAGGCACCACAAAACTTGTTCTACCTGCTTTCTGGGCTGAGATGGGGAATCGCTGAATTTTGGACTCGGCCGGTAACAAAATGTTCCAAACACACCCCATGCACAACTCCACCGGGGAAGGTGCCAGAAACGAGTTCTGTTGGTAGTTTTTACACTACCTTGGTAGGTAGCTGAAAGGCACCACAAAAGTTTTTCTACCTGCTTTCTGGGTTGAGATGGGGAACGGCTGAATTTTGGACTCGGCTGGTGAAAAAATGTTCCAAACACACCCCATGCACACCTCCACCGGGGAAGGTGCCAGAAACGAGTTCTGTTGGTAGTTTTTACACTACCCCGGTAGGCAAGAGAAAGGCACCACAAAACTTGTTCTACCTGCTTTCTGGGCTGAGATGGGGAATAGCTGAATTTTGGACTCGGCTGGTGACAAAATGTTCCAAACACACCCCATGCACAACTCCACCGGGGAAGGTACCAGAAACGAGTTCTGTTGGTAGTTTTTACACTACCCCGGTAGGCAAGAGAAAGGCACCACAAAACTTGTTCTACCTGCTTTCTGGGCTGAGATGGGGAATCGCTGAATTTTGGACTCGGCTGGTGACAAAATGTTCCAAACACACCCCATGCACAACTCCACCGGGGAAGGTGCCAGAAACGAGTTCTCTTGGTAGTTTTTACACTACCCCGGTAGGCAAGAGAAAGGCACCACAAAACTTGTTCTACCTGCTTTCTGGGCTGAGATGGGGAACGGCTGAATTTTGGACTCGGCTGGTAACAAAATGTTCCAAACACACCCCATGCACAACTCCACCGGGGAAGGTGCCAGAAACGAGTTCTGTTGGTAGTTTTTACACTACCCCGGTAGGCAGCTGAAAGGCACCACAAAACTTGTTCTACCTGCTTTCTGGGCTGAGATGGGGAATAGCTGAATTTTGGACTCGGCTGGTGACAAAATGTTCCAAACACACCCCATGGACAACTCCACCGGGGAAGGTGCCAGAAACGAGTTCTGTTGGTAGTTTTTACACCACCCCGGTAGGCAGCTGAAAGGCACCACAAAACTTGTTCTACCTGCTTTGTGGGCTGAGATGGGGAATCGCTGAATTTTGGACTCGGCTGGTGACAAAATGTTCCAAACACACCCCATGCACAACTCCACCGGGGAAGGTGCCAGAAACGAGTTCTGTTGGTAGTTTTTACACTACCCCGGTAGGCAAGAGAAAGGCACCACAAAACTTGTTCTACCTGCTTTCTGGGCTGAGATGGGGAATAGCTGAATTTTGGACTCGGCTGGTGACAAAATGTTCCAAACACACCCCATGCACAACTCCACCGGGGAAGGTACCAGAAACGAGTTCTGTTGGTAGTTTTTACACTACCCCGGTAGGCAAGAGAAAGGCACCACAAAACTTGTTCTACCTGCTTTCTGGGCTGAGATGGGGAATCGCTGAATTTTGGACTCGGCTGGTGACAAAATGTTCCAAACACATCCCATGCACAACTCCACCGGGGAAGGTGCCAGAAACGAGTTCTGTTGGTAGTTTTTACACTACCTTGGTAGGTAGCTGAAAGGCACCACAAAAGTTTTTCTACCTGCTTTCTGGGTTGAGATGGGGAACGGCTGAATTTTGGACTCGGCTGGTGACAAAATGTTCCAAACACACCCCATGCACAACTCCACCGGGGAAGGTGCCAGAAACGCGTTCTGTTGGTAGTTTTTACACTACCCCCGGTAGGCAAGAGAAAGGCACCACAAAACTTGTTCTACCTGCTTTCTGGGCTGAGATGGGGAATCGCTGAATTTTGGACTCGGCTGGTGACAAAATGTTCCAAACACACCCCATGCACAACTCCACCGGGGAAGGTGCCAGAAACGAGTTCTGTTGGTAGTTTTTACACTACCCCGGTAGGCAGCTGAAAGGCACCACAAAACTTGTTCTACCTGCTTTCTGGGCTGAGATGGGGAACGGCTGAATTTTGGACTCGGCTGGTGACAAAATGTTCCAAACACACACCATGCACAACTCCACCGGGGAAGGTGCCAGAAACGAGTTCTCTTGGTAGTTTTTACACTACCCCGGTAGGCAGCTGAAAGGCACCACAAAACTTGTTCTACCTGCTTTCTGGGCTGAGATGGGGAATCGCTGAATTTTGGACTCGGCTGGTGACAAAATGTTCCAAACACACCCCATGCACAACTCCACCGGGGAAGGTGCCAGAAACGAGTTCTGTTGGTAGTTTTTACACTACCCCCGGTAGGCAAGAGAAAGGCACCACAAAACTTGTTCTACCTGCTTTCTGGGCTGAGATGGGGAACGGCTGAATTTTGGACTCGGCTGGTGACAAAATGTTCCAAACACACCCCATGCACAACTCCACCGGGGAAGGTGCCAGAAACGAGTTCTGTTGGTAGTTTTTACACTACCCCGGTAGGCAGCTGAAAGGCACCACAAAACTTGTTCTACCTGCTTTCTGGGCTGAGATGGGGAATCGCTGAATTTTGGACTCGGCTGGTGACAAAATGTTCCAAACACACCCCATGCACAACTCCACCGGGGAAGGTGCCAGAAACGAGTTCCGTTGGTAGTTTTTACACTACCCCGGTAGGCAGCTGAAAGGCACCACAAAACTTGTTCTACCTGCTTTCTGGGCTGAGATGGGGAATCGCTGAATTTTGGACTCGGCTGGTGACAAAATGTTCCAAACACACCCCATGCACAACTCCACCGGGGAAGGTGCCAGAAACGAGTTCTGTTGGTAGTTTTTACACTACCTTGGTAGGTAGCTGAAAGGCACCACAAAAGTTTTTCTACCTGCTTTCTGGGTTGAGATGGGGAACGGCTGAATTTTGGACTCGGCTGGTGAAAAAATGTTCCAAACACACCCCATGCACACCTCCACCGGGGAAGGTGCCAGAAACGAGTTCTGTTGGTAGTTTTTACACTACCCCGGTAGGCAAGAGAAAGGCACCACAAAACTTGTTCTACCTGCTTTCTGGGCTGAGATGGGGAATAGCTGAATTTTGGACTCGGCTGGTGACAAAATGTTCCAAACACACCCCATGCACAACTCCACCGGGGAAGGTGCCAGAAACGAGTTCTGTTGGTAGTTTTTACACTACCCCGGTAGGCAGCTGAAAGGCACCACAAAACTTGTTCTACCTGCTTTCTGGGCTGAGATGGGGAATAGCTGAATTTTGGACTCGGCTGGTGACAAAATGTTCCAAACACACCCCATGCACAACTCCACCGGGGAAGGTGCCAGAAACGAGTTCTGTTGGTAGTTTTTACACTACCCCGGTAGGCAGCTGAAAGGCACCACAAAACTTGTTCTACCTGCTTTCTGGGCTGAGATGGGGAATCGCTGAATTTTGGACTCGGCTGGTGACAAAATGTTCCAAACACACCCCATGCACAACTCCACCGGGGAAGGTACCAGAAACGAGTTCTGTTGGTAGTTTTTACACTACCCCGGTAGGCAAGAGAAAGGCACCACAAAACTTGTTCTACCTGCTTTCTGGGCTGAGATGGGGAATCGCTGAATTTTGGACTCGGCTGGTGACAAAATGTTCCAAACACACCCCATGCACAACTCCACCGGGGAAGGTGCCAGAAAGGAGTTCTGTTGGTAGTTTTTACACTACCCCCGGTAGGCAAGAGAAAGGCACCACAAAACTTGTTCTACCTGCTTTCTGGGCTGAGATGGGGAACGGCTGAATTTTGGACTCGGCTGGTGACAAAATGTTCCAAACACACCCCATGCACAACTCCACCGGGGAAGGTGCCAGAAACGAGTTCTGTTGGTAGTTTTTACACTACCCCGGTAGGCAGCTGAAAGGCACCACAAAACTTGTTCTACCTGCTTTCTGGGCTGAGATGGGGAATCGCTGAATTTTGGACTCGGCTGGTGACAAAATGTTCCAAACACACCCCATGCACAACTCCACCGGGGAAGGTGCCAGAAACGAGTTCTGTTGGTAGTTTTTACACTACCCCGGTAGGCAAGAGAAAGGCACCACAAAACTTGTTCTACCTGCTTTCTGGGCTGAGATGGGGAATCGCTGAATTTTGGAATCGGCTGGTGACAAAATGTTCCAAACACACACCATGCACAACTCCACCGGGGAAGGTGCCAGAAACGAGTTCTGTTGGTAGTTTTTACACTACCCCGGTAGGCAGCTGAAAGGCACCACAAAACTTGTTCTACCTGCTTTCTGGGCTGAGATGGGGAATAGCTGAATTTTGGACTCGGCTGGTGACAAAATGTTCCAAACACACCCCATGCACAACTCCACCGGGGAAGGTGCCAGAAACGAGTTCTGTTGGTAGTTTTTACACTACCCCGGTAGGCAAGAGAAAGGCACCACAAAACTTGTTCTACCTGCTTTCTGGGCTGAGATGGGGAATAGCTGAATTTTGGACTCGGCTGGTGACAAAATGTTCCAAACACACCCCATGCACAACTCCACCGGGGAAGGTGCCAGAAACGAGTTCTGTTGGTAGTTTTTACACTACCCCGGTAGGCAGCTGAAAGGCACCACAAAACTTGTTCTACCTGCTTTCTGGGCTGAGATGGGGAATAGCTGAATTTTGGACTCGGCTGGTGACAAAATGTTCCAAACACACCCCATGCACAACTCCACCGGGGAAGGTTCCAGAAACGAGTTCTGTTGGTAGTTTTTACACTACCCCGGTAGGCAGCTGAAAGGCACCACAAAACTTGTTCTACCTGCTTTCGTGGCTGAGATGGGGAATCGCTGAATTTTGGACTCGGCTGGTGACAAAATGTTCCAAACACACCCCATGCACAACTCCACCGGGGAAGGTACCAGAAACGAGTTCTGTTGGTAGTTTTTACACTACCCCGGTAGGCAAGAGAAAGGCACCACAAAACTTGTTCTACCTGCTTTCTGGGCTGAGATGGGGAATCGCTGAGTTTTGGACTCGGCTGGTGACAAAATGTTCCAAACACACCCCATGCACAACTCCACCGGGGAAGGTGCCAGAAACGAGTTCTGTTGGTAGTTTTTACACTACCCCGGTAGGCAAGAGAAAGGCACCACAAAACTTGTTCTACCTGCTTTCTGGGCTGAGATGGGGAACGGCTGAATTTTGGACTCGGCTGGTGACAAAATGTTCCAAACACACACCATGCACAACTCCACCGGGGAAGGTGCCAGAAACGAGTTCTGTTGGTAGTTTTTACACTACCCCGGTAGGCAGCTGAAAGGCACCACAAAACTTGTTCTACCTGCTTTCTGGGCTGAGATGGGGAATCGCTGAATTTTGGACTCGGCTGGTGACAAAATGTTCCAAACACACCCCATGCACAACTCCACCGGGGAAGGTGCCAGAAACGAGTTCTGTTGGTAGTTTTTACACTACCCCGGTAGGCAGCTGAAAGGCACCACAAAACTTGTTCTACCTGCTTTCTGGGCTGAGATGGGGAATAGCTGAATTTTGGACTTGGCTGGTGACAAAATGTTCCAAACACACCCCATGCACAACTCCACCGGGGAAGGTGCCAGAAACGAGTTCTGTTGGTAGTTTTTACACTACCCCGGTAGGCAAGAGAAAGGCACCACAAAACTTGTTCTACCTGCTTTCTGGGCTGAGATGGGGAAGCGCTGAATTTTGGACTCGGCTTGTGACAAAATGTTCCAAACACACCCCATTCACAACTCCACCGGGGAAGGTGCCAGAAACGAGTTCTGTTGGTAGTTTTTACACTACCCCGGTAGGCAAGAGAAAGGCACCACAAAACTTGTTCTACCTGCTTTCTGGGCTGAGATGGGGAACGGCTGAATTTTGGACTCGGCTGGTGACAAAATGTTCCAAACACACACCATGCACAACTCCACCGGGGAAGGTGCCAGAAACGAGTTCTGTTGGTAGTTTTTACACTACCCCGGTAGGCAGCTGAAAGGCACCACAAAACTTGTTCTACCTGCTTTCTGGGCTGAGATGGGGAATCGCTGAATTTTGGACTCGGCTGGTGAAAAAATGTTCCAAACACACCCCATGCACAACTCCACCGGGGAAGGTGCCAGAAACGAGTTCTGTTGGTAGTTTTTACACTACCCCGGTAGGCAAGAGAAAGGCACCACAAAACTTGTTCTACCTGCTTTCTGGGCTGAGATGGAGAATCGCTGAATTTTGGACTCGGCTGGTGACAAAATGTTCCAAACACACCCCATGCACAACTCCACCGGGGAAGGTGTCAGAAACGAGTTCTGTTGGTAGTTTTTACACTACCCCGGTAGGCAAGAGAAAGGCACCACAAAACTTGTTCTACCTGCTTTCTGGGCTGAGATGGGGAACGGCTGAATTTTGGACTCGGCTGGTGACAAAATGTTCCAAACACACCCCATGCACAACTCCACCGGGGAAGGTGCCAGAAACGAGTTCTGTTGGTAGTTTTTACACTACCCCGGTAGGCAAGAGAAAGGCACCACAAAACTTGTTCTACCTGCTTTCTGGGCTGAGATGGGGAAGCGCTGAATTTTGGACTCGGCTGCTGACAAAATGTTCCAAACACACCCCATTCACAACTCCACCGGGGAAGGTGCCAGAAACGAGTTCTGTTGGTAGTTTTTACACTACCCCGGTAGGCAAGAGAAAGGCACCACAAAACTTGTTCTACCTGCTTTCTGGGCTGAGATGGGGAACGGCTGAATTTTGGACTCGGCTGGTGACAAAATGTTCCAAACACACACCATGCACAACTCCACCGGGGAAGGTGCCAGAAACGAGTTCTGTTGGTAGTTTTTACACTACCCCGGTAGGCAGCTGAAAGGCACCACAAAACTTGTTCTACCTGCTTTCTGGGCTGAGATGGGGAATCGCTGAATTTTGGACTCGGCTGGTGACAAAATGTTCCAAACACACCCCATGCACAACTCCACCGGGGAAGGTGCCAGAAACGAGTTCTGTTGGTAGTTTTTACACTACCCCGGTATGCAGCTGAAAGGCACCACAAAAGTTTTTCTACCTGCTTTCTGGGCTGAGATGGGGAATAGCTGAATTTTGGACTCGGCTGGTGACAAAATGTTCCAAACACACCCCATGCACAACTCCACCGGGGAAGGTGCCAGAAACGAGTTCTGTTGGTAGTTTTTACACTACCCCGGTAGGCAAGAGAAAGGCACCACAAAACTTGTTCTACCTGCTTTCTGGGCTGAGATGGGGAACGGCTGAATTTTGGACTCGGCTGCTGACAAAATGTTCCAAACACACCCCATGCACAACTCCACCGGGGAAGGTGCCAGAAACGAGTTCTGTTGGTAGTTTTTACACTACCCCGGTAGGCAGCTGAAAGGCACCACAAAACTTGTTCTACCTGCTTTCTGGGCTGAGATGGGGAATCGCTGAATTTTGGACTCGGCTGGTGACAAAATGTTCCAAACACACCCCATGCACAACTCCACCGGGGAAGGTGACAGAAACGAGTTCTGTTGGTAGTTTTTACACTACCCCGGTAGGCAAGAGAAAGGCACCACAAAACTTGTTCTACCTGCTTTCTGGGCTGAGATGGGGAACAGCTGAATTTTGGACTCGGCTGGTGACAAAATGTTCCAAACACACCCCATGCACAACTCCACCGGGGAAGGTACCAGAAACGAGTTCTGTTGGTAGTTTTTACACTACCCCGGTAGGCAAGAGAAAGGCACCACAAAACTTGTTCTACCTGCTTTCTGGGCTGAGATGGGGAAGCGCTGAATTTTGGACTCGGCTTGTGACAAAATGTTCCAAACACACCCCATTCACAACTCCACCGGGGAAGGTGCCAGAAACGAGTTCTGTTGGTAGTTTTTACACTACCCCGGTAGGCAAGAGAAAGGCACCACAAAACTTGTTCTACCTGCTTTCTGGGCTGAGATGGGGAATCGCTGAATTTTGGACTCGGCTGGTGACAAAATGTTCCAAACACACCCCATGCACACCTCCACCGGGGAAGGTGCCAGAAACGAGTTCTGTTGGTAGATTTTACACTACCCCGGTAGGCAAGAGAAAGGCACCACAAAACTTGTTCTACCTGCTTTCTGGGCTGAGATGGGGAATCCCTGAATTTTGGACTCGGCTGGTGACAAAATGTTCCAAACACACCCCATGCACAACTCCACCGGGGAAGGTGCCAGAAACGAGTTCTGTTGGTAGTTTTTACACTACCCCGGTAGGCAGCTGAAAGGCACCAGAAAACTTGTTCTACCTGCTTTCTGGGCTGAGATGGGGAATAGCTGAATTTTGGACTCGGCTGGTGACAAAATGTTCCAAACACACCCCATGCACAACTCCACCGGGGAAGGTGCCAGAAACGAGTTCTGTTGGTAGTTTTTACACCACCCCGGTAGGCAGCTGAAAGGCACCAGAAAACTTGTTCTACCTGCTTTCTGGGCTGAGATGGGGAATCGCTGAATTTTGGACTCGGCTGGTGACAAAATGTTCCAAACACACCCCATTCACAACTCCACCGGGGAAGGTGCCAGAAACGAGTTCTGTTGGTAGTTTTTACACTACCCCGGTAGGCAGCTGAAAGGCACCACAAAACTTGTTGTACCTGCTTTCTGGGCTGAGATGGGGAATCGCTGAATTTTGGACTTGGCTGGTGACAAAATGTTCCAAACACACCCCATGCACAACTCCACCGGGGAAGGTGCCAGAAACGAGTTCTGTTGGTAGTTTTTACACTACCCCGGTAGGCAGCTGAAAGGCACCACAAAACTTGTTCTACCTGCTTTCTGGGCTGAGATGGGGAATCGCTGAATTTTGGACTCGGCTGGTGACAAAATGTTCCAAACACACACCATGCACAACTCCACCGGGGAAGGTACCAGAAACGAGTTCTGTTGGTAGTTTTTACACTACCCCGGTAGGCAAGAGAAAGGCACCACAAAACTTGTTCTACCTGCTTTCTGGGCTGAGATGGGGAATCGCTGAATTTTGGACTCGGCTGGTGACAAAATGTTCCAAACACACCCCATGCACAACTCCACCGGGGAAGGTGCCAGAAACGAGTTCTGTTGGTAGTTTTTACACTACCCCGGTAGGCAAGAGAAAGGCACCACAAAACTTGTTCTACCTGCTTTCTGGGCTGAGATGGGGAACGGCTGAATTTTGGACTCGGCTGGTAACAAAATGTTCCAAACACACCCCATGCACAACTCCACCGGGGAAGGTGCCAGAAACGAGTTCTGTTGGTAGTTTTTACACTACCCCGGTAGGCAGCTGAAAGGCACCACAAAACTTGTTCTACCTGCTTTCTGGGCTGAGATGGGGAATAGCTGAATTTTGGACTCGGCTGGTGACAAAATGTTCCAAACACACCCCATGCACAACTCCACCGGGGAAGGTGCCAGAAACGAGTTCTGTTGGTAGTTTTTACACTACCCCGGTAGGTAGCTGAAAGGCACCACAAAAGTTTTTCTACCTGCTTTCTGGGTTGAGATGGGGAACGGCTGAATTTTGGACTCGGCTGGTGACAAAATGTTCCAAACACACCCCATGCACACCTCCACCGGGGAAGGTGCCAGAAACGAGTTCTGTTGGTAGTTTTTACACTACCCCGGTAGGCAAGAGAAAGGCACCACAAAACTTGTTCTACCTGCTTTCTGGGCTGAGATGGGGAATAGCTGAATTTTGGACTCGGCTGGTGACAAAATGTTCCAAACACACCCCATGCACAACTCCACCGGGGAAGGTGCCAGAAACGAGTTCTGTTGGTAGTTTTTACACTACCCCGGTAGGCAGCTGAAAGGCACCACAAAACTTGTTCTACCTGCTTTCTGGGCTGAGATGGGGAATCGCTGAATTTTGGACTCGGCTGGTGACAAAATGTTCCAAACACACCCCATGCACAACTCCACCGGGGAAGGTGCCAGAAACGAGTTCTGTTGGTAGTTTTTACACTACCCCGGTAGGCAAGAGAAAGGCACCACAAAACTTGTTCTACCTGCTTTCTGGGCTGAGATGGGGAACGGCTGAATTTTGGACTCGGCTGGTAACAAAATGTTCCAAACACACCCCATGCACAACTCCACCGGGGAAGGTGCCAGAAACGAGTTCTGTTGGTAGTTTTTACACTACCCCGGTAGGCAGCTGAAAGGCACCACAAAACTTGTTCTACCTGCTTTCTGGGCTGAGATGGGGAATAGCTGAATTTTGGACTCGGCTGGTGACAAAATGTTCCAAACACACCCCATGGACAACTCCACCGGGGAAGGTGCCAGAAACGAGTTCTGTTGGTAGTTTTTACACTACCCCGGTAGGCAGCTGAAAGGCACCACAAAACTTGTTCTACCTGCTTTCTGGGCTGAGATGGGGAATCGCTGAATTTTGGACTCGGCTGCTGACAAAATGTTCCAAACACACCCCATGCACAACTCCACCGGGGAAGGTGCCAGAAACGAGTTCTGTTGGTAGTTTTTACACTACCCCGGTAGGCAAGAGAAAGGCACCACAAAACTTGTTCTACCTGCTTTCTGGGCTGAGATGGGGAATCGCTGAATTTTGGACTCGGCTGGTGACAAAATGTTCCAAACACACACCATGCACAACTCCACCGGGGAAGGTGCCAGAAACGAGTTCTGTTGGTAGTTTTTACACTACCCCGGTAGGCAGCTGAAAGGCACCACAAAACTTGTTCTACCTGCTTTCTGGGCTGAGATGGGGAACGGCTGAATTTTGGACTCGGCTGGTGACAAAATGTTCCAAACACACCCCATTCACAACTCCACCGGGGAAGGTGCCAGAAACGAGTTCTGTTGGTAGTTTTTACACTACCCCGGTAGGCAGCTGAAAGGCACCACAAAACTTGTTCTACCTGCTTTCTGGGCTGAGATGGGGAATCGCTGAATTTTGGACTCGGCTGGTGACAAAATGTTCCAAACACACCCCATGCACAACTCCACCGGGGAAGGTGCCAGAAACGAGTTCCGTTGGTAGTTTTTACACTACCCCGGTAGGCAGCTGAAAGGCACCACAAAACTTGTTGTACCTGCTTTCTGGGCTGAGATGGGGAATAGCTGAATTTTGGACTCGGCTGGTGACAAAATGTTCCAAACACACCCCATGCACAACTCCACCGGGGAAGGTACCAGAAACGAGTTCTGTTGGTAGTTTTTACACTACCCCGGTAGGTAGCTGAAAGGCACCACAAAAGTTTTTCTACCTGCTTTCTGGGTTGAGATGGGGAACGGCTGAATTTTGGACTCGGCTGGTGACAAAATGTTCCAAACACACCCCATGCACAACTCCACCGGGGAAGGTGCCAGAAACGAGTTCTGTTGGTAGTTTTTACACTACCCCGGTAGGCAAGAGAAAGGCACCACAAAACTTGTTCTACCTGCTTTCTGGGCTGAGATGCGGGAATAGCTGAATTTTGGACTCGGCTGGTGACAAAATGTTCCAAACACACCCCATGCACAACTCCACCGGGGAAGGTGCCAGAAACGAGTTCTGTTGGTAGTTTTTACACTACCCCGGTAGGCAGCTGAAAGGCACCACAAAACTTGTTCTACCTGCTTTCTGGGCTGAGATGGGGAATCGCTGAATTTTGGACTCGGCTGGTGACAAAATGTTCCAAACACACCCCATGCACAACTCCACCGGGGAAGGTGCCAGAAACGAGTTCTGTTGGTAGTTTTTACACTACCCCGGTAGGCAAGAGAAAGGCACCACAAAAGTTGTTCTACCTGCTTTCTGGGCTGAGATGGGGAACGGCTGAATTTTGGACTCGGCTGGTAACAAAATGTTCCAAACACACCCCATGCACAACTCCACCGGGGAAGGTGCCAGAAACGAGTTCTGTTGGTAGTTTTTACACTACCCCGGTAGGCAGCTGAAAGGCACCACAAAACTTGTTCTACCTGCTTTCTGGGCTGAGATGGGGAATAGCTGAATTTTGGACTCGGCTGGTGACAAAATGTTCCAAACACACCCCATGCACAACTCCACCGGGGAAGGTGCCAGAAACGAGTTCTGTTGGTAGTTTTTACACCACCCCGGTAGGCAGCTGAAAGGCACCACAAAACTTGTTCTACCTGCTTTCTGGGCTGAGATGGGGAATCGCTGAATTTTGGACTCGGCTGGTGACAAAATGTTCCAAACACACCCCATGCACAACTCCACCGGGGAAGGTGCCAGAAACGAGTTCTGTTGGTAGTTTTTACACTACCCCGGTAGGCAAGAGAAAGGCACCACAAAACTTGTTCTACCTGCTTTCTGGGCTGAGATGGGGAATAGCTGAATTTTGGACTCGGCTGGTGACAAAATGTTCCAAACACACCCCATGCACAACTCCACCGGGGAAGGTGCCAGAAACGAGTTCTGTTGGTAGTTTTTACACTACCCCGGTAGGCAAGAGAAAGGCACCACAAAACTTGTTCTACCTGCTTTCTGGGCTGAGATGGAGAATCGCTGAATTTTGGACTCGGCTGGTGACAAAATGTTCCAAACACACCCCATGCACAACTCCACCGGGGAAGGTGCCAGAAACGAGTTCTGTTGGTAGTTTTTACACTACCCCGGTAGGCAAGAGAAAGGCACTACAAAACTTGTTCTACCTGCTTTCTGGGCTGAGATGGGGAACGGCTGAATTTTGGACTCGGCTGGTGACAAAATGTTCCAAACACACCCCATGCACAACTCCACCGGGGAAGGTGCCAGAAACGAGTTCTGTGGGTAGTTTTTACACTACCCCGGTAGGCAGCTGAAAGGCACCACAAAACTTGTTCTACCTGCTTTCTGGGCTGAGATGGGGAATCGCTGAATTTTGGACTCGGCTGGTGACAAAATGTTCCAAACACACCCCATGCACAACTCCACCGGGGAAGGTGCCAGAAACGAGTTCTGTTGGTAGTTTTTACACTACCCCGGTAGGCAGCTGAAAGGCACCACAAAACTTGTTCTACCTGCTTTCTGGGCTGAGATGGGGAATCGCTGAATTTTCGACTCGGCTGCTGACAAAATGTTCCAAACACACCCCATTCACAACTCCACCGGGGAAGGTGCCAGAAACGAGTTCTGTTGGTAGTTTTTACACTACCCCGGTAGGCAGCTGAAAGGCACCACAAAACTTGTTCTACCTGCTTTCTGGGCTGAGATGGGGAATCGCTGACTTTTGGACTCGGCTTGTGACAAAATGTTCCAAACACACCCCATGCACAACTCCACCGGGGAAGGTACCAGAAACGAGTTCTGTTGGTAGTTTTTACACTACCCCGGTAGGCAAGAGAAAGGCACCACAAAACTTGTTCTACCTGCTTTCTGGGCTGAGATGGGGAACGGCTGAATTTTGGACTCGGCTGGTGACAAAATGTTCCAAACACACACCATGCACAACTCCACCGGGGAAGGTGCCAGAAACGAGTTCTGTTGGTAGTTTTTACACTACCCCGGTAGGCAGCTGAAAGGCACCACAAAACTTGTTCTACCTGCTTTCTGGGCTGAGATGGGGAATCGCTGAATTTTGGACTCGGCTGGTGACAAAATGTTCCAAACACACCCCATGCACAACTCCACCGGGGAAGGTGCCAGAAACGAGTTCCGTTGGTAGTTTTTACACTACCCCGGTAGGCAGCTGAAAGGCACCACAAAAGTTTTTCTACCTGCTTTCTGGGTTGAGATGGGGAACGGCTGAATTTTGGACTCGGCTGGTGACAAAATGTTCCAAACACACCCCATGCACACCTCCACCGGGGAAGGTGCCAGAAACGAGTTCTGTTGGTAGTTTTTACACTACCCCGGTAGGCAAGAGAAAGGCACCACAAAACTTGTTCTACCTGCTTTCTGGGCTGAGATGGGGAATAGCTGAATTTTGGACTCGGCTGGTGACAAAATGTTCCAAACACACCCCATGCACAACTCCACCGGGGAAGGTGCCAGAAACGAGTTCTGTTGGTAGTTTTTACACTACCCCGGTAGGCAGCTGAAAGGCACCACAAAACTTGTTCTACCTGCTTTCTGGGCTGAGATGGGGAATAGCTGAATTTTGGACTCGGCTGGTGACAAAATGTTCCAAACACACCCCATGCACAACTCCACCGGGGAAGGTGCCAGAAACGAGTTCTGTTGGTAGTTTTTACACTACCCCGGTAGGCAAGAGAAAGGCACCACAAAACTTGTTCTACCTGCTTTCTGGGCTGAGACGGGGAACGGCTGAATTTTGGACTCGGCTGGTGACAAAATGTTCCAAACACACCCCATGCACAACTCCACCGGGGAAGGTGCCAGAAACGAGTTCTGTTGGTAGTTTTTACACTACCCCGGTAGGCAGCTGAAAGGCACCACAAAACTTGTTCTACCTGCTTTCTGGGCTGAGATGGGGAACGGCTGAATTTTGGACTCGGCTGGTGACAAAATGTTCCAAACACACCCCATGCACAACTCCACCGGGGAAGGTGCCAGAAACGAGTTCCGTTGGTAGTTTTTACACTACACCGGTAGGCAGCTGAAAGGCACCACAAAAGTTGTTCTACCTGCTTTCTGGGCTGAGATGGGGAACGGCTGAATTTTGGACTCGGCCGGTAACAAAATGTTCCAAACACACCCCATGCACAACTCCACCGGGGAAGGTGCCAGAAACGAGTTCTGTTGGTAGTTTTTACACTACCTTGGTAGGTAGCTGAAAGGCACCACAAAAGTTTTTCTACCTGCTTTCTGGGTTGAGATGGGGAACGGCTGAATTTTGGACTCGGCTGGTGAAAAAATGTTCCAAACACACCCCATGCACACCTCCACCGGGGAAGGTGCCAGAAACGAGTTCTGTTGGTAGTTTTTACACTACCCCGGTAGGCAAGAGAAAGGCACCACAAAACTTGTTCTACCTGCTTTCTGGGCTGAGATGGGGAATAGCTGAATTTTGGACTCGGCTGGTGACAAAATGTTCCAAACACACCCCATGCACAACTCCACCGGGGAAGGTACCAGAAACGAGTTCTGTTGGTAGTTTTTACACTACCCCGGTAGGCAAGAGAAAGGCACCACAAAACTTGTTCTACCTGCTTTCTGGGCTGAGATGGGGAATCGCTGAATTTTGGACTCGGCTGGTGACAAAATGTTCCAAACACACCCCATGCACAACTCCACCGGGGAAGGTGCCAGAAACGAGTTCTGTTGGTAGTTTTTACACTACCCCGGTAGGCAGCTGAAAGGCACCACAAAACTTGTTCTACCTGCTTTCTGGGCTGAGATGGGGAACGGCTGAATTTTGGACTCGGCTGGTGACAAAATGTTCCAAACACACACCATGCACAACTCCACCGGGGAAGGTGCCAGAAACGAGTTCTGTTGGTAGTTTTTTACACTACCCCGGTAGGCAGCTGAAAGGCACCACAAAACTTGTTCTACCTGCTTTCTGGGCTGAGATGGGGAATCGCTGAATTTTGGACTCGGCTGGTGACAAAATGTTCCAAACACACCCCATGCACAACTCCACCGGGGAAGGTGCCAGAAACGAGTTCCGTTGGTAGTTTTTACACTACCCCGGTAGGCAGCTGAAAGGCACCACAAAACTTGTTCTACCTGCTTTCTGGGCTGAGATGGGGAATCGCTGAATTTTGGACTCGGCTGGTGACAAAATGTTCCAAACACACCCCATGCACAACTCCACCGGGGAAGGTGCCAGAAACGAGTTCTGTTGGTAGTTTTTACACTACCCCGGTATGCAGCTGAAAGGCACCACAAAACTTGTTCTACCTGCTTTCTGGGCTGAGATGGGGAATCGCTGAATTTTGGACTCGGCTGGTGACAAAATGTTCCAAACACACCCCATGCACAACTCCACCGGGGAAGGTACCAGAAACGAGTTCTGTTGGTAGTTTTTACACTACCCCGGTAGGCAAGAGAAAGGCACCACAAAACTTGTTCTACCTGCTTTCTGGGCTGAGATGGGGAATCGCTGAATTTTGGACTCGGCTGGTGACAAAATGTTCCAAACACATCCCATGCACAACTCCACCGGGGAAGGTGCCAGAAACGAGTTCTGTTGGTAGTTTTTACACTACCTTGGTAGGTAGCTGAAAGGCACCACAAAAGTTTTTCTACCTGCTTTCTGGGTTGAGATGGGGAACGGCTGAATTTTGGACTCGGCTGGTGACAAAATGTTCCAAACACACCCCATGCACAACTCCACCGGGGAAGGTGCCAGAAACGCGTTCTGTTGGTAGTTTTTACACTACCCCGGTAGGCAAGAGAAAGGCACCACAAAACTTGTTCTACCTGCTTTCTGGGCTGAGATGGGGAATCGCTGAATTTTGGACTCGGCTGGTGACAAAATGTTCCAAACACACCCCATGCACAACTCCACCGGGGAAGGTGCCAGAAACGAGTTCTGTTGGTAGTTTTTACACTACCCCGGTAGGCAGCTGAAAGGCACCACAAAACTTGTTCTACCTGCTTTCTGGGCTGAGATGGGGAATCGCTGAATTTTGGACTCGGCTGGTGACAAAATGTTCCAAACACACCCCATGCACAACTCCACCGGGGAAGGTGCCAGAAACGAGTTCTGTTGGTAGTTTTTACACTACCCCGGTAGGCAGCTGAAAGGCACCACAAAACTTGTTCTACCTGCTTTCTGGGCTGAGATGGGGAATCGCTGAATTTTGGACTCGGCTGGTGACAAAATGTTCCAAACACACCCCATGCACAACTCCACCGGGGAAGGTACCAGAAACGAGTTCTGTTGGTAGTTTTTACACTACCCCGGTAGGCAAGAGAAAGGCACCACAAAACTTGTTCTACCTGCTTTCTGGGCTGAGATGGGGAATCGCTGAATTTTGGACTCGGCTGGTGACAAAATGTTCCAAACACACCCCATGCACAACTCCACCGGGGAAGGTGCCAGAAACGAGTTCTGTTGGTAGTTTTTACACTACCCCGGTAGGCAAGAGAAAGGCACCACAAAACTTGTTCTACCTGCTTTCTGGGCTGAGACGGGGAACGGCTGAATTTTGGACTCGGCTGGTGACAAAATGTTCCAAACACACCCCATGCACAACTCCACCGGGGAAGGTGCCAGAAACGAGTTCTGTTGGTAGTTTTTACACTACCCCGGTAGGCAGCTGAAAGGCACCACAAAACTTGTTCTACCTGCTTTCTGGGCTGAGATGGGGAACGGCTGAATTTTGGACTCGGCTGGTGACAAAATGTTCCAAACACACCCCATGCACAACTCCACCGGGGAAGGTGCCAGAAACGAGTTCCGTTGGTAGTTTTTACACTACACCGGTAGGCAGCTGAAAGGCACCACAAAACTTGTTCTACCTGCTTTCTGGGCTGAGATGGGGAACGGCTGAATTTTGGACTCGGCCGGTAACAAAATGTTCCAAACACACCCCATGCACAACTCCACCGGGGAAGGTGCCAGAAACGAGTTCTGTTGGTAGTTTTTACACTACCTTGGTAGGTAGCTGAAAGGCACCACAAAAGTTTTTCTACCTGCTTTCTGGGTTGAGATGGGGAACGGCTGAATTTTGGACTCGGCTGGTGAAAAAATGTTCCAAACACACCCCATGCACACCTCCACCGGGGAAGGTGCCAGAAACGAGTTCTGTTGGTAGTTTTTACACTACCCCGGTAGGCAAGAGAAAGGCACCACAAAACTTGTTCTACCTGCTTTCTGGGCTGAGATGGGGAATAGCTGAATTTTGGACTCGGCTGGTGACAAAATGTTCCAAACACACCCCATGCACAACTCCACCGGGGAAGGTACCAGAAACGAGTTCTGTTGGTAGTTTTTACACTACCCCGGTAGGCAAGAGAAAGGCACCACAAAACTTGTTCTACCTGCTTTCTGGGCTGAGATGGGGAATCGCTGAATTTTGGACTCGGCTGGTGACAAAATGTTCCAAACACACCCCATGCACAACTCCACCGGGGAAGGTGCCAGAAACGAGTTCTGTTGGTAGTTTTTACACTACCCCGGTAGGCAGCTGAAAGGCACCACAAAACTTGTTCTACCTGCTTTCTGGGCTGAGATGGGGAACGGCTGAATTTTGGACTCGGCTGGTGACAAAATGTTCCAAACACACACCATGCACAACTCCACCGGGGAAGGTGCCAGAAACGAGTTCTGTTGGTAGTTTTTACACTACCCCGGTAGGCAGCTGAAAGGCACCACAAAACTTGTTCTACCTGCTTTCTGGGCTGAGATGGGGAATCGCTGAATTTTGGACTCGGCTGGTGACAAAATGTTCCAAACACACCCCATGCACAACTCCACCGGGGAAGGTGCCAGAAACGAGTTCCGTTGGTAGTTTTTACACTACCCCGGTAGGCAGCTGAAAGGCACCACAAAACTTGTTCTACCTGCTTTCTGGGCTGAGATGGGGAATCGCTGAATTTTGGACTCGGCTGGTGACAAAATGTTCCAAACACACCCCATGCACAACTCCACCGGGGAAGGTGCCAGAAACGAGTTCTGTTGGTAGTTTTTACACTACCCCGGTATGCAGCTGAAAGGCACCACAAAACTTGTTCTACCTGCTTTCTGGGCTGAGATGGGGAATCGCTGAATTTTGGACTCGGCTGGTGACAAAATGTTCCAAACACACCCCATGCACAACTCCACCGGGGAAGGTACCAGAAACGAGTTCTGTTGGTAGTTTTTACACTACCCCGGTAGGCAAGAGAAAGGCACCACAAAACTTGTTCTACCTGCTTTCTGGGCTGAGATGGGGAATCGCTGAATTTTGGACTCGGCTGGTGACAAAATGTTCCAAACACATCCCATGCACAACTCCACCGGGGAAGGTGCCAGAAACGAGTTCTGTTGGTAGTTTTTACACTACCTTGGTAGGTAGCTGAAAGGCACCACAAAAGTTTTTCTACCTGCTTTCTGGGTTGAGATGGGGAACGGCTGAATTTTGGACTCGGCTGGTGACAAAATGTTCCAAACACACCCCATGCACAACTCCACCGGGGAAGGTGCCAGAAACGCGTTCTGTTGGTAGTTTTTACACTACCCCGGTAGGCAAGAGAAAGGCACCACAAAACTTGTTCTACCTGCTTTCTGGGCTGAGATGGGGAATCGCTGAATTTTGGACTCGGCTGGTGACAAAATGTTCCAAACACACCCCATGCACAACTCCACCGGGGAAGGTGCCAGAAACGAGTTCTGTTGGTAGTTTTTACACTACCCCGGTAGGCAGCTGAAAGGCACCACAAAACTTGTTGTACCTGCTTTCTGGGCTGAGATGGGGAATCGCTGAATTTTGGACTCGGCTGGTGACAAAATGTTCCAAACACACCCCATGCACAACTCCACCGGGGAAGGTGCCAGAAACGAGTTCTGTTGGTAGTTTTTACACTACCCCGGTAGGCAGCTGAAAGGCACCACAAAACTTGTTCTACCTGCTTTCTGGGCTGAGATGGGGAATCGCTGAATTTTGGACTCGGCTGGTGACAAAATGTTCCAAACACACCCCATGCACAACTCCACCGGGGAAGGTACCAGAAACGAGTTCTGTTGGTAGTTTTTACACTACCCCGGTAGGCAAGAGAAAGGCACCACAAAACTTGTTCTACCTGCTTTCTGGGCTGAGATGGGGAATCGCTGAATTTTGGACTCGGCTGGTGACAAAATGTTCCAAACACACCCCATGCACAACTCCACCGGGGAAGGTGCCAGAAACGAGTTCTGTTGGTAGTTTTTACACTACCCCGGTAGGCAAGAGAAAGGCACCACAAAACTTGTTCTACCTGCTTTCTGGGCTGAGATGGGGAACGGCTGAATTTTGGACTCGGCTGGTGACAAAATGTTCCAAACACACACCATGCACAACTCCACCGGGGAAGGTGCCAGAAACGAGTTCTGTTGGTAGTTTTTACACTACCCCGGTAGGCAGCTGAAAGGCACCACAAAACTTGTTCTACCTGCTTTCTGGGCTGAGATGGGGAATCGCTGAATTTTGGACTCGGCTGGTGACAAAATGTTCCAAACACACCCCATGCACAACTCCACCGGGGAAGGTGCCAGAAACGAGTTCTGTTGGTAGTTTTTACACTACCCCGGTAGGCAAGAGAAAGGCACCACAAAACTTGTTCTACCTGCTTTCTGGGCTGAGATGGGGAACGGCTGAATTTTGGACTCGGCTGGTGACAAAATGTTCCAAACACACACCATGCACAACTCCACCGGGGAAGGTGCCAGAAACGAGTTCTGTTGGTAGTTTTTACACTACCCCGGTAGGCAGCTGAAAGGCACCACAAAACTTGTTCTACCTGCTTTCTGGGCTGAGATGGGGAATCGCTGAATTTTGGACTCGGCTGGTGACAAAATGTTCCAAACACACCCCATGCACAACTCCACCGGGGAAGGTGCCAGAAACGAGTTCCGTTGGTAGTTTTTACACTACCCCGGTAGGCAGCTGAAAGGCACCACAAAACTTGTTCTACCTGCTTTCTGGGCTGAGATGGGGAATCGCTGAATTTTGGACTCGGCTGGTGACAAAATGTTCCAAACACACCCCATGCACAACTCCACCGGGGAAGGTGCCAGAAACGAGTTCTGTTGGTAGTTTTTACACTACCTTGGTAGGTAGCTGAAAGGCACCACAAAAGTTTTTCTACCTGCTTTCTGGGTTGAGATGGGGAACGGCTGAATTTTGGACTCGGCTGGTGAAAAAATGTTCCAAACACACCCCATGCACACCTCCACCGGGGAAGGTGCCAGAAACGAGTTCTGTTGGTAGTTTTTACACTACCCCGGTAGGCAAGAGAAAGGCACCACAAAACTTGTTCTACCTGCTTTCTGGGCTGAGATGGGGAATAGCTGAATTTTGGACTCGGCTGGTGACAAAATGTTCCAAACACACCCCATGCACAACTCCACCGGGGAAGGTGCCAGAAACGAGTTCTGTTGGTAGTTTTTACACTACCCCGGTAGGCAGCTGAAAGGCACCACAAAACTTGTTCTACCTGCTTTCTGGGCTGAGATGGGGAATAGCTGAATTTTGGACTCGGCTGGTGACAAAATGTTCCAAACACACCCCATGCACAACTCCACCGGGGAAGGTGCCAGAAACGAGTTCTGTTGGTAGTTTTTACACTACCCCGGTAGGCAGCTGAAAGGCACCACAAAACTTGTTCTACCTGCTTTCTGGGCTGAGATGGGGAATCGCTGAATTTTGGACTCGGCTGGTGACAAAATGTTCCAAACACACCCCATGCACAACTCCACCGGGGAAGGTACCAGAAACGAGTTCTGTTGGTAGTTTTTACACTACCCCGGTAGGCAAGAGAAAGGCACCACAAAACTTGTTCTACCTGCTTTCTGGGCTGAGATGGGGAATCGCTGAATTTTGGACTCGGCTGGTGACAAAATGTTCCAAACACACCCCATGCACAACTCCACCGGGGAAGGTGCCAGAAAGGAGTTCTGTTGGTAGTTTTTACACTACCCCGGTAGGCAAGAGAAAGGCACCACAAAACTTGTTCTACCTGCTTTCTGGGCTGAGATGGGGAACGGCTGAATTTTGGACTCGGCTGGTGACAAAATGTTCCAAACACACCCCATGCACAACTCCACCGGGGAAGGTGCCAGAAACGAGTTCTGTTGGTAGTTTTTACACTACCCCGGTAGGCAGCTGAAAGGCACCACAAAACTTGTTCTACCTGCTTTCTGGGCTGAGATGGGGAATCGCTGAATTTTGGACTCGGCTGGTGACAAAATGTTCCAAACACACCCCATGCACAACTCCACCGGGGAAGGTGCCAGAAACGAGTTCTGTTGGTAGTTTTTACACTACCCCGGTAGGCAAGAGAAAGGCACCACAAAACTTGTTCTACCTGCTTTCTGGGCTGAGATGGGGAATCGCTGAATTTTGGACTCGGCTGGTGACAAAATGTTCCAAACACACCCCATGCACAACTCCACCGGGGAAGGTGCCAGAAACGAGTTCTGTTGGTAGTTTTTACACTACCCCGGTAGGCAGCTGAAAGGCACCACAAAACTTGTTCTACCTGCTTTCTGGGCTGAGATGGGGAATAGCTGAATTTTGGACTCGGCTGGTGACAAAATGTTCCAAACACACCCCATGCACAACTCCACCGGGGAAGGTGCCAGAAACGAGTTCTGTTGGTAGTTTTTACACTACCCCGGTAGGCAAGAGAAAGGCACCACAAAACTTGTTCTACCTGCTTTCTGGGCTGAGATGGGGAATAGCTGAATTTTGGACTCGGCTGGTGACAAAATGTTCCAAACACACCCCATGCACAACTCCACCGGGGAAGGTGCCAGAAACGAGTTCTGTTGGTAGTTTTTACACTACCCCGGTAGGCAGCTGAAAGGCACCACAAAACTTGTTCTACCTGCTTTCTGGGCTGAGATGGGGAATAGCTGAATTTTGGACTCGGCTGGTGACAAAATGTTCCAAACACACCCCATGCACAACTCCACCGGGGAAGGTTCCAGAAACGAGTTCTGTTGGTAGTTTTTACACTACCCCGGTAGGCAGCTGAAAGGCACCACAAAACTTGTTCTACCTGCTTTCGTGGCTGAGATGGGGAATCGCTGAATTTTGGACTCGGCTGGTGACAAAATGTTCCAAACACACCCCATGCACAACTCCACCGGGGAAGGTACCAGAAACGAGTTCTGTTGGTAGTTTTTACACTACCCCGGTAGGCAAGAGAAAGGCACCACAAAACTTGTTCTACCTGCTTTCTGGGCTGAGATGGGGAATCGCTGAATTTTGGACTCGGCTGGTGACAAAATGTTCCAAACACACCCCATGCACAACTCCACCGGGGAAGGTGCCAGAAACGAGTTCTGTTGGTAGTTTTTACACTACCCCGGTAGGCAAGAGAAAGGCACCACAAAACTTGTTCTACCTGCTTTCTGGGCTGAGATGGGGAATCGCTGAATTTTGGACTCGGCTGGTGACAAAATGTTCCAAACACACACCATGCACAACTCCACCGGGGAAGGTGCCAGAAACGAGTTCTGTTGGTAGTTTTTACACTACCCCGGTAGGCAAGAGAAAGGCACCACAAAACTTGTTCTACCTGCTTTCTGGGCTGAGATGGGGAATAGCTGAATTTTGGACTCGGCTGGTGACAAAATGTTCCAAACACACCCCATGCACAACTCCACCGGGGAAGGTGCCAGAAACGAGTTCTGTTGGTAGTTTTTACACTACCCCGGTAGGCAGCTGAAAGGCACCACAAAACTTGTTCTACCTGCTTTCTGGGCTGAGATGGGGAATAGCTGAATTTTGGACTCGGCTGGTGACAAAATGTTCCAAACACACCCCATGCACAACTCCACCGGGGAAGGTGCCAGAAACGAGTTCTGTTGGTAGTTTTTACACTACCCCGGTAGGCAGCTGAAAGGCACCACAAAACTTGTTCTACCTGCTTTCTGGGCTGAGATGGGGAATCGCTGAATTTTGGACTCGGCTGGTGACAAAATGTTCCAAACACACCCCATGCACAACTCCACCGGGGAAGGTACCAGAAACGAGTTCTGTTGGTAGTTTTTACACTACCCCGGTAGGCAAGAGAAAGGCACCACAAAACTTGTTCTACCTGCTTTCTGGGCTGAGATGGGGAATCGCTGAATTTTGGACTCGGCTGGTGACAAAATGTTCCAAACACACCCCATGCACAACTCCACCGGGGAAGGTGCCAGAAAGGAGTTCTGTTGGTAGTTTTTACACTACCCCGGTAGGCAAGAGAAAGGCACCACAAAACTTGTTCTACCTGCTTTCTGGGCTGAGATGGGGAACGGCTGAATTTTGGACTCGGCTGGTGACAAAATGTTCCAAACACACCCCATGCACAACTCCACCGGGGAAGGTGCCAGAAACGAGTTCTGTTGGTAGTTTTTACACTACCCCGGTAGGCAGCTGAAAGGCACCACAAAACTTGTTCTACCTGCTTTCTGGGCTGAGATGGGGAATCGCTGAATTTTGGACTCGGCTGGTGACAAAATGTTCCAAACACACCCCATGCACAACTCCACCGGGGAAGGTGCCAGAAACGAGTTCTGTTGGTAGTTTTTACACTACCCCGGTAGGCAAGAGAAAGGCACCACAAAACTTGTTCTACCTGCTTTCTGGGCTGAGATGGGGAATCGCTGAATTTTGGACTCGGCTGGTGACAAAATGTTCCAAACACACACCATGCACAACTCCACCGGGGAAGGTGCCAGAAACGAGTTCTGTTGGTAGTTTTTACACTACCCCGGTAGGCAGCTGAAAGGCACCACAAAACTTGTTCTACCTGCTTTCTGGGCTGAGATGGGGAATAGCTGAATTTTGGACTCGGCTGGTGACAAAATGTTCCAAACACACCCCATGCACAACTCCACCGGGGAAGGTGCCAGAAACGAGTTCTGTTGGTAGTTTTTACACTACCCCGGTAGGCAAGAGAAAGGCACCACAAAACTTGTTCTACCTGCTTTCTGGGCTGAGATGGGGAATAGCTGAATTTTGGACTCGGCTGGTGACAAAATGTTCCAAACACACCCCATGCACAACTCCACCGGGGAAGGTGCCAGAAACGAGTTCTGTTGGTAGTTTTTACACTACCCCGGTAGGCAGCTGAAAGGCACCACAAAACTTGTTCTACCTGCTTTCTGGGCTGAGATGGGGAATAGCTGAATTTTGGACTCGGCTGGTGACAAAATGTTCCAAACACACCCCATGCACAACTCCACCGGGGAAGGTTCCAGAAACGAGTTCTGTTGGTAGTTTTTACACTACCCCGGTAGGCAGCTGAAAGGCACCACAAAACTTGTTCTACCTGCTTTCGTGGCTGAGATGGGGAATCGCTGAATTTTGGACTCGGCTGGTGACAAAATGTTCCAAACACACCCCATGCACAACTCCACCGGGGAAGGTACCAGAAACGAGTTCTGTTGGTAGTTTTTACACTACCCCGGTAGGCAAGAGAAAGGCACCACAAAACTTGTTCTACCTGCTTTCTGGGCTGAGATGGGGAATCGCTGAATTTTGGACTCGGCTGGTGACAAAATGTTCCAAACACACCCCATGCACAACTCCACCGGGGAAGGTGCCAGAAACGAGTTCTGTTGGTAGTTTTTACACTACCCCGGTAGGCAAGAGAAAGGCACCACAAAACTTGTTCTACCTGCTTTCTGGGCTGAGATGGGGAATCGCTGAATTTTGGACTCGGCTGGTGACAAAATGTTCCAAACACACACCATGCACAACTCCACCGGGGAAGGTGCCAGAAACGAGTTCTGTTGGTAGTTTTTACACTACCCCGGTAGGCAGCTGAAAGGCACCACAAAACTTGTTCTACCTGCTTTCTGGGCTGAGATGGGGAATCGCTGAATTTTGGACTCGGCTGGTGACAAAATGTTCCAAACACACCCCATGCACAACTCCACCGGGGAAGGTGCCAGAAACGAGTTCTGTTGGTAGTTTTTACACTACCCCGGTAGGCAGCTGAAAGGCACCACAAAACTTGTTCTACCTGCTTTCTGGGCTGAGATGGGGAATAGCTGAATTTTGGACTTGGCTGGTGACAAAATGTTCCAAACACACCCCATGCACAACTCCACCGGGGAAGGTGCCAGAAACGAGTTCTGTTGGTAGTTTTTACACTACCCCGGTAGGCAAGAGAAAGGCACCACAAAACTTGTTCTACCTGCTTTCTGGGCTGAGATGGGGAAGCGCTGAATTTTGGACTCGGCTTGTGACAAAATGTTCCAAACACACCCCATTCACAACTCCACCGGGGAAGGTGCCAGAAACGAGTTCTGTTGGTAGTTTTTACACTACCCCGGTAGGCAAGAGAAAGGCACCACAAAACTTGTTCTACCTGCTTTCTGGGCTGAGATGGGGAACGGCTGAATTTTGGACTCGGCTGGTGACAAAATGTTCCAAACACACACCATGCACAACTCCACCGGGGAAGGTGCCAGAAACGAGTTCTGTTGGTAGTTTTTACACTACCCCGGTAGGCAGCTGAAAGGCACCACAAAACTTGTTCTACCTGCTTTCTGGGCTGAGATGGGGAATCGCTGAATTTTGGACTCGGCTGGTGACAAAATGTTCCAAACACACCCCATGCACAACTCCACCGGGGAAGGTGCCAGAAACGAGTTCTGTTGGTAGTTTTTACACTACCCCGGTAGGCAAGAGAAAGGCACCACAAAACTTGTTCTACCTGCTTTCTGGGCTGAGATGGAGAATCGCTGAATTTTGGACTCGGCTGGTGACAAAATGTTCCAAACACACCCCATGCACAACTCCACCGGGGAAGGTGTCAGAAACGAGTTCTGTTGGTAGTTTTTACACTACCCCGGTAGGCAAGAGAAAGGCACCACAAAACTTGTTCTACCTGCTTTCTGGGCTGAGATGGGGAACGGCTGAATTTTGGACTCGGCTGGTGACAAAATGTTCCAAACACACCCCATGCACAACTCCACCGGGGAAGGTGCCAGAAACGAGTTCTGTTGGTAGTTTTTACACTACCCCGGTAGGCAAGAGAAAGGCACCACAAAACTTGTTCTACCTGCTTTCTGGGCTGAGATGGGGAAGCGCTGAATTTTGGACTCGGCTTGTGACAAAATGTTCCAAACACACCCCATGCACAACTCCACCGGGGAAGGTGCCAGAAACGAGTTCTGTTGGTAGTTTTTACACTACCCCGGTAGGCAAGAGAAAGGCACCACAAAACTTGTTCTACCTGCTTTCTGGGCTGAGATGGGGAACGGCTGAATTTTGGACTCGGCTGGTGACAAAATGTTCCAAACACACACCATGCACAACTCCACCGGGGAAGGTGCCAGAAACGAGTTCTGTTGGTAGTTTTTACACTACCCCGGTAGGCAGCTGAAAGGCACCACAAAACTTGTTCTACCTGCTTTCTGGGCTGAGATGGGGAATCGCTGAATTTTGGACTCGGTCGGTAACAAAATGTTCCAAACACACACCATGCACAACTCCACCGGGGAAGGTGCCAGAAACGAGTTCTGTTGGTAGTTTTTACACTACCCCGGTATGCAGCTGAAAGGCACCACAAAAGTTTTTCTACCTGCTTTCTGGGCTGAGATGGGGAATAGCTGAATTTTGGACTCGGCTGGTGACAAAATGTTCCAAACACACCCCATGCACAACTCCACCGGGGAAGGTGCCAGAAACGAGTTCTGTTGGTAGTTTTTACACTACCCCGGTAGGCAAGAGAAAGGCACCACAAAACTTGTTCTACCTGCTTTCTGGGCTGAGATGGGGAACGGCTGAATTTTGGACTCGGCTGCTGACAAAATGTTCCAAACACACCCCATGCACAACTCCACCGGGGAAGGTGCCAGAAACGAGTTCTGTTGGTAGTTTTTACACTACCCCGGTAGGCAGCTGAAAGGCACCACAAAACTTGTTCTACCTGCTTTCTGGGCTGAGATGGGGAATCGCTGAATTTTGGACTCGGCTGGTGACAAAATGTTCCAAACACACCCCATGCACAACTCCACCGGGGAAGGTGACAGAAACGAGTTCTGTTGGTAGTTTTTACACTACCCCGGTAGGCAAGAGAAAGGCACCACAAAACTTGTTCTACCTGCTTTCTGGGCTGAGATGGGGAACAGCTGAATTTTGGACTCGGCTGGTGACAAAATGTTCCAAACACACCCCATGCACACCTCCACCGGGGAAGGTGCCAGAAACGAGTTCTGTGGGTAGTTTTTACACTACCCCGGTAGGCAGCTGAAAGGCACCACAAAACTTGTTCTACCTGCTTTCTGGGCTGAGATGGGGAATCGCTGAATTTTGGACTCGGCTGGTGACAAAATGTTCCAAACACACCCCATGCACAACTCCACCGGGGAAGGTACCAGAAACGAGTTCTGTTGGTAGTTTTTACACTACCCCGGTAGGCAAGAGAAAGGCACCACAAAACTTGTTCTACCTGCTTTCTGGGCTGAGATGGGGAAGCGCTGAATTTTGGACTCGGCTTGTGACAAAATGTTCCAAACACACCCCATGCACAACTCCACCGGGGAAGGTGCCAGAAACGAGTTCTGTTGGTAGTTTTTACACTACCCCGGTAGGCAGCTGAACGGCACCACAAAACTTGTTCTACCTGCTTTCTGGGCTGAGATGGGGAACGGCTGAATTTTGGACTCGGCTGGTGACAAAATGTTCCAAACACACCCCATGCACACCTCCACCGGGGAAGGTGCCAGAAACGAGTTCTGTTGGTAGTTTTTACACTACCCCGGTAGGCAGCTGAAAGGCACCACAAAACTTGTTCTACCTGCTTTCTGGGCTGAGATGGGGAATCGCTGAATTTTGGACTCGGCTGGTGACAAAATGTTCCAAACACACCCCATGCACAACTCCACCGGGGAAGGTGCCAGAAACGAGTTCTGTTGGTAGTTTTTACACTACCCCGGTAGGCAGCTGAAAGGCACCACAAAACTTGTTCTACCTGCTTTCTGGGCTGAGATGGGGAATCGCTGAATTTTGGACTCGGCTGGTGACAAAATGTTCCAAACACACCCCATGCACAACTCCACCGGGGAAGGTACCAGAAACGAGTTCTGTTGGTAGTTTTTACACTACCCCGGTAGGCAAGAGAAAGGCACCACAAAACTTGTTCTACCTGCTTTCTGGGCTGAGATGGGGAAGCGCTGAATTTTGGACTCGGCTTGTGACAAAATGTTCCAAACACACCCCATTCACAACTCCACCGGGGAAGGTGCCAGAAACGAGTTCTGTTGGTAGTTTTTACACTACCCCGGTAGGCAAGAGAAAGGCACCACAAAACTTGTTCTACCTGCTTTCTGGGCTGAGATGGGGAACGGCTGAATTTTGGACTCGGCTGGTGACAAAATGTTCCAAACACACCCCATGCACAACTCCACCGGGGAAGGTGCCAGAAACGAGTTCTGTTGGTAGTTTTTACACTACCCCGGTAGGCAGCTGAAAGGCACCACAAAACTTGTTCTACCTGCTTTCTGGGCTGAGATGGGGAATCGCTGAATTTTGGACTCGGCTGGTGACAAAATGTTCCAAACACACCCCATGCACAACTCCACCGGGGAAGGTGCCAGAAACGAGTTCCGTTGGTAGTTTTTACACTACCCCGGTAGGCAGCTGAAAGGCACCACAAAACTTGTTCTACCTGCTTTCTGGGCTGAGATGGGGAATCGCTGAATTTTGGACTCGGTCGGTAACAAAATGTTCCAAACACACCCCATGCACAACTCCACCGGGGAAGGTGCCAGAAACGAGTTCTGTTGGTAGTTTTTACACTACCCCGGTAGGTAGCTGAAAGGCACCACAAAACTTGTTCTACCTGCTTTCTGGGCTGAGATGGGGAATAGCTGAATTTTGGACTCGGCTAGTGACAAAATGTTCCAAACACACCCCATGCACAACTCCACCGGGGAAGGTGCCAGAAACGAGTTCTGTTGGTAGTTTTTACACTACCCCGGTAGGCAGCTGAAAGGCACCACAATACTTGTTCTACCTGCTTTCTGGGCTGAGATGGGGAATCGCTGAATTTTGGACTCGGCTGCTGACAAAATGTTCCAAACACACCCCATGCACAACTCCACCGGGGAAGGTGCCAGAAACGAGTTCTGTTGGTAGTTTTTACACTACCCCGGTAGGCAGCTGAAAGGCACCACAAAACTTGTTCTACCTGCTTTCTGGGCTGAGATGGGGAATCGCTGAATTTTGGACTCGGCTGGTGACAAAATGTTCCAAACACACCCCATGCACAACTCCACCGGGGAAGGTGACAGAAACGAGTTCTGTTGGTAGTTTTTACACTACCCCGGTAGGCAAGAGAAAGGCACCACAAAACTTGTTCTACCTGCTTTCTGGGCTGAGATGGGGAATCGCTGAATTTTGGACTCGGCTGGTGACAAAATGTTCCAAACACACCCCATGCACAACTCCACCGGGGAAGGTGCCAGAAACGAGTTCCGTTGGTAGTTTTTACACTACCCCGGTAGGCAGCTGAAAGGCACCACAAAACTTGTTCTACCTGCTTTCTGGGCTGAGATGGGGAATCGCTGAATTTTGGACTCGGCTGGTGACAAAATGTTCCAAACACACCCCATGCACAACTCCACCGGGGAAGGTGCCAGAAACGAGTTCTGTTGGTAGTTTTTACACTACCCCGGTAGGCAAGAGAAAGGCACCACAAAACTTGTTCTACCTGCTTTCTGGGCTGAGATGGAGAATCGCTGAATTTTGGACTCGGCTGGTGACAAAATGTTCCAAACACACCCCATGCACAACTCCACTGGCAAAGGTGCCAGAAACGAGTTCTGTTGGTAGTTTTTACACTACCCCGGTAGGCAGCTGAAAGGCACCACAAAACTTGTTCTACCTGCTTTCTGGGCTGAGATGGGGAATCGCTGAATTTTGGACTCGGCTGGTGACAAAATGTTCCAAACACACCCCATGCACAACTCTACCGAGGAAGGTGCCAGAAACGAGTTCTGTTGGTAGTTTTTACACTACCCCGGTAGGCAAGAGAAAGGCACCACAAAACTTGTTCTACCTGCTTTCTGGGCTGAGATGGAGAATCGCTGAATTTTGGACTCGGCTGGTGACAAAATGTTCCAAACACACCCCATGCACAACTCCACCGGGGAAGGTGCCAGAAACGAGTTCTGTTGGTAGTTTTTACACTACCCCGGTAGGCAGCTGAACGGCACCACAAAACTTGTTCTACCTGCTTTCTGGGCTGAGATGGGGAATCGCTGAATTTTGGACTCGGCTGGTGACAAAATGTTCCAAACACACCCCATGCACACCTCCACCGGGGAAGGTGCCAGAAACGAGTTCTGTTGGTAGTTTTTACACTACCCCGGTAGGCAAGAGAAAGGCACCACAAAACTTGTTCTACCTGCTTTCTGGGCTGAGATGGGGAATCGCTGAATTTTGGACTCGGCTGCTGACAAAATGTTCCAAACACACCCCATGCACAACTCCACCGGGGAAGGTGCCAGAAACGAGTTCTGTTGGTAGTTTTTACACTACCCCGGTAGGCAGCTGAAAGGCACCAGAAAACTTGTTCTACCTGCTTTCTGGGCTGAGATGGGGAACGGCTGAATTTTGGACTCGGCTGGTGACAAAATGTTCCAAACACACCCCATGCACACCTCCACTGGCAAAGGTGCCAGAAACGAGTTCTGTTGGTAGTTTTTACACTACCCCGGTAGGCAAGAGAAAGGCACCACAAAACTTGTTCTACCTGCTTTCTGGGCTGAGATGGAGAATCGCTGAATTTTGGACTCGGCTGCTGACAAAATGTTCCAAACACACCCCATGCACAACTCCACCGGGGAAGGTGCCAGAAACGAGTTCTGTTGGTAGTTTTTACACTACCCCGGTAGGCAGCTGAACGGCACCACAAAACTTGTTCTACCTGCTTTCTGGGCTGAGATGGGGAATCGCTGAATTTTGGACTCGGCTGGTGACAAAATGTTCCAAACACACCCCATGCACACCTCCACCGGGGAAGGTGCCAGAAACGAGTTCTGTTGGTAGTTTTTACACTACCCCGGTAGGCAAGAGAAAGGCACCAGAAAACTTGTTCTACCTGCTTTCTGGGCTGAGATGGGGAACGGCTGAATTTTGGACTCGGCTGGTGACAAAATGTTCCAAACACACCCCATGCACACCTCCACTGGCAAAGGTGCCAGAAACGAGTTCTGTTGGTAGTTTTTACACTACCCCGGTAGGCAAGAGAAAGGCACCACAAAACTTGTTCTACCTGCTTTCTGGGCTGAGATGGAGAATCGCTGAATTTTGGACTCGGCTGCTGACAAAATGTTCCAAACACACCCCATGCACAACTCCACCGGGGAAGGTGCCAGAAACGAGTTCTGTTGGTAGTTTTTACACTACCCCGGTAGGCAGCTGAACGGCACCACAAAACTTGTTCTACCTGCTTTCTGGGCTGAGATGGGGAATCGCTGAATTTTGGACTCGGCTGGTGACAAAATGTTCCAAACACACCCCATGCACACCTCCACCGGGGAAGGTGCCAGAAACGAGTTCTGTGGGTAGTTTTTACACTACCCCGGTAGGCAAGAGAAAGGCACCACAAAACTTGTTCTACCTGCTTTCTGGGCTGAGATGGGGAACAGCTGAATTTTGGACTCGGCTGGTGACAAAATGTTCCAAACACACCCCATGCACAACTCCACTGGCAAAGGTGCCAGAAACGAGTTCTGTTGGTAGTTTTTACAGTACCCCGGTAGGCAGCTGAAAGGCACCACAAAACTTGTTCTACCTGCTTTCTGGGCTGAGATTGGGAATCGCTGAATTTTGGACTCGGCTGGTGACAAAATGTTCCAAACACACCCCATGCACAACTCTACCGAGGAAGGTGCCAGAAACGAGTTCTGTTGGTAGTTTTTACACTACCCCGGTAGGCAGCTGAACGGCACCACAAAACTTGTTCTACCTGCTTTCTGGGCTGAGATGGGGAATCGCTGAATTTTGGACTCGGCTGGTGACAAAATGTTCCAAACACACCCCATGCACAACTCCACCGGGGAAGGTGCCAGAAACGAGTTCTGTTGGTAGTTTTTACACTACCCCGGTAGGCAAGAGAAAGGCACCACAAAACTTGTTCTACCTGCTTTCTGGGCTGAGATGGGGAACGGCTGAATTTTGGACTCGGCTGCTGACAAAATGTTCCAAACACACCCCATGCACAACTCCACCGGGGAAGGTGCCAGAAACGAGTTCTGTTGGTAGTTTTTACACTACCCCGGTAGGCAGCTGAAAGGCACCACAAAACTTGTTCTACCTGCTTTCTGGGCTGAGATGGGGAACTGCTGAATTTTGGACTCGGCTGGTGACAAAATGTTCCAAACACACCCCATGCACAACTCCACCGGGGAAGGTGCCAGAAACGAGTTCTGTTGGTAGTTTTTACACTACCCCGGTAGGCAGCTGAAAGGCACCAGAAAACTTGTTCTACCTGCTTTCTGGGCTGAGATGGGGAACGGCTGAATTTTGGACTCGGCTGGTGACAAAATGTTCCAAACACACCCCATGCACACCTTCACTGGCAAAGGTGCCAGAAACGAGTTCTGTTGGTAGTTTTTACACTACCCCGGTAGGCAAGAGAAAGGCACCACAAAACTTGTTCTACCTGCTTTCTGGGCTGAGATGGAGAATCGCTGAATTTTGGACTCGGCTGGTGACAAAATGTTCCAAACACACCCCATGCACAACTCCACCGGGGAAGGTGCCAGAAACGAGTTCTGTTGGTAGTTTTTACAGTACCCCAGTAGTCAAGAGAAAGGCACCACAAAACTTGTTCTACCTGCTTTCTGGGCTGAGATGGGGAACGGCTGTATTTTGGACTCGGCTGGTGACAAAATGTTCCAAACACACCCCATGCACAACTCCACCGAGGAAGGTGCCAGAAACGAGTTCTGTTGGTAGTTTTTACACTACCCCGGTAGGCAGCTGAAAGGCACCACAAAACTTGTTCTACCTGCTTTCTGGGCTGAGATGGGGAACGGCTGAATTTTGGACTCGGCTGGTGACAAAATGTTCCAAACACACCCCATGCACAACTCCACCGGGGAAGGTGCCAGAAACGAGTTCTGTTGGTAGTTTTTACACTACCCCGGTAGGCAGCTGAAAGGCACCAGAAAACTTGTTCTACCTGCTTTCTGGGCTGAGATGGGGAACGGCTGAATTTTGGACTCGGCTGGTGACAAAATGTTCCAAACACACCCCATGCACACCTCCACCGGGGAAGGTGCCAGAAACGAGTTCTGTTGGTAGTTTTTACACTACCCCGGTAGGCAAGAGAAAGGCACCACAAAACTTGTTCTACCTGCTTTCTGGGCTGAGATGGGGAACGGCTGAATTTTGGACTCGGCTGGTGACAAAATGTTCCAAACACACCCCATGCACACCTCCACTGGCAAAGGTGCCAGAAACGAGTTCTGTTGGTAGTTTTTACACTACCCCGGTAGGCAAGAGAAAGGCACCACAAAACTTGTTCTACCTGCTTTCTGGGCTGAGATGGGGAACGGCTGAATTTTGGACTCGGCTGCTGACAAAATGTTCCAAACACACCCCATGCACAACTCCACCGGGGAAGGTGCCAGAAACGAGTTCTGTTGGTAGTTTTTACACTACCCCGGTAGGCAGCTGAACGGCACCACAAAACTTGTTCTACCTGCTTTCTGGGCTGAGATGGGGAATCGCTGAATTTTGGACTCGGCTGGTGACAAAATGTTCCAAACACACCCCATGCACACCTCCACCGGGGAAGGTGCCAGAAACGAGTTCTGTTGGTAGTTTTTACACTACCCCGGTAGGCAAGAGAAAGGCACCACAAAACTTGTTCTACCTGCTTTCTGGGCTGAGATGGGGAACAGCTGAATTTTGGACTCGGCTGGTGACAAAATGTTCCAAACACACCCCATGCACAACTCCACTGGCAAAGGTGCCAGAAACGAGTTCTGTTGGTAGTTTTTACACTACCCCGGTAGGCAGCTGAAAGGCACCACAAAACTTGTTCTACCTGCTTTCTGGGCTGAGATTGGGAATCGCTGAATTTTGGACTCGGCTGGTGACAAAATGTTCCAAACACACCCCATGCACAACTCTACCGAGGAAGGTGCCAGAAACGAGTTCTGTTGGTAGTTTTTACACTACCCCGGTAGGCAGCTGAACGGCACCACAAAACTTGTTCTACCTGCTTTCTGGGCTGAGATGGGGAATCGCTGAATTTTGGACTCGGCTGGTGACAAAATGTTCCAAACACACCCCATGCACAACTCCACCGGGGAAGGTGCCAGAAACGAGTTCTGTTGGTAGTTTTTACACTACCCCGGTAGGCAAGAGAAAGGCACCACAAAACTTGTTCTACCTGCTTTCTGGGCTGAGATGGGGAACGGCTGAATTTTGGACTCGGCTGCTGACAAAATGTTCCAAACACACCCCATGCACAACTCCACCGGGGAAGGTGCCAGAAACGAGTTCTGTTGGTAGTTTTTACACTACCCCGGTAGGCAGCTGAAAGGCACCACAAAACTTGTTCTACCTGCTTTCTGGGCTTAGATGGGGAACTGCTGAATTTTGGACTCGGCTGGTGACAAAATGTTCCAAACACACCCCATGCACAACTCCACCGGGGAAGGTGCCAGAAACGAGTTCTGTTGGTAGTTTTTACACTACCCCGGTAGGCAGCTGAAAGGCACCAGAAAACTTGTTCTACCTGCTTTCTGGGCTGAGATGGGGAACGGCTGAATTTTGGACTCGGCTGGTGACAAAATGTTCCAAACACACCCCATGCACACCTTCACTGGCAAAGGTGCCAGAAACGAGTTCTGTTGGTAGTTTTTACACTACCCCCGGTAGGCAAGAGAAAGGCACCACAAAACTTGTTCTACCTGCTTTCTGGGCTGAGATGGAGAATCGCTGAATTTTGGACTCGGCTGGTGACAAAATGTTCCAAACACACCCCATGCACAACTCCACCGGGGAAGGTGCCAGAAACGAGTTCTGTTGGTAGTTTTTACAGTACCCCAGTAGTCAAGAGAAAGGCACCACAAAACTTGTTCTACCTGCTTTCTGGGCTGAGATGGGGAACGGCTGTATTTTGGACTCGGCTGGTGACAAAATGTTCCAAACACACCCCATGCACAACTCCACCGAGGAAGGTGCCAGAAACGAGTTCTGTTGGTAGTTTTTACACTACCCCGGTAGGCAGCTGAAAGGCACCACAAAAGTTTTTCTACCTGCTTTCTGGGCTGAGATGGGGAACGGCTGAATTTTGGACTCGGCTGCTGACAAAATGTTCCAAACACACCCCATGCACAACTCCACCGAGGAAGGTGCCAGAAACGAGTTCTGTTGGTAGTTTTTACACTACCCCGGTAGGCAAGAGAAAGGCACCACAAAACTTGTTCTACCTGCTTTCTGGGCTGAGACGGGGAACGGCTGAATTTTGGACTCGGCTGGTGACAAAATGTTCCAAACACACCCCATGCACACCTCCACCGGGGAAGGTGCCAGAAACGAGTTCTGTTGGTAGTTTTTACACTACCCCGGTAGGCAGCTGAAAGGCACCACAAAAGTTTTTCTACCTGCTTTCTGGGCTGAGATGGGGAATAGCTGAGTTTTGGACTCGGCTGCTGACAAAATGTTCCAAACACACCCCATGCACAACTCCACCGGGGAAGGTGCCAGAAACGAGTTCTGTTGGTAGTTTTTACACTACCCCGGTAGGCAGCTGAAAGGCACCACAAAACTTGTTCTACCTGCTTTCTGGGCTGAGATGGGGAAGCGCTGAATTTTGGACTCGGCTGGTGACAAAATGTTCCAAACACACCCCATGCACACCTTCACTGGCAAAGGTGCCAGAAACGAGTACTGTTGGTAGTTTTTACACTACCCCGGTAGGCAAGAGAAAGGCACCAGAAAACTTGTTCTACCTGCTTTCTGGGCTGAGATGGAGAATCGCTGAATTTTTGACTCGGCTGGTGACAAAATGTTCCAAACACACCCCATGCACAACTCCACCGGGGAAGGTGCCAGAAACGAGTTCTGTTGGTAGTTTTTACAGTACCCCAGTAGTCAAGAGAAAGGCACCACAAAACTTGTTCTACCTGCTTTCTGGGCTGAGATGGGGAACGGCTGTATTTTGGACTCGGCTGGTGACAAAATGTTCCAAACACACCCCATGCACAACTCCACCGAGGAAGGTGCCAGAAACGAGTTCTGTTGGTAGTTTTTACACTACCCCGGTAGGCAGCTGAAAGGCACCACAAAAGTTTTTCTACCTGCTTTCTGGGCTGAGATGGGGAACAGCTGAGTTTTGGACTCGGCTGCTGAAAAAATGTTCCAAACACACCCCATGCACAACTCCACCGAGGAAGGTGCCAGAAACGAGTTCTGTTGGTAGTTTTTACACTACCCCGGTAGGCAAGAGAAAGGCACCACAAAACTTGTTCTACCTGCTTTCTGGGCTGAGACGGGGAACGGCTGAATTTTGGACTCGGCTGGTGACAGAATGTTCCAAACACACCCCATGCACACCTCCACCGGGGAAGGTGCCAGAAACGAGTTCTGTTGGTAGTTTTTACACTACCCCGGTAGGCAGCTGAAAGGCACCACAAAAGTTTTTCTACCTGCTTTCTGGGCTGAGATGGGGAACAGCTGAATTTTGGACTCGGCTGGTGACAAAATGTTCCAAACACACCCCATGCACAACTCCACCGGGGAAGGTGCCAGAAACGAGTTCTGTTGGTAGTTTTTACACTACCCCGGTAGGCAGCTGAAAGGCACCACAAAACTTGTTCTACCTGCTTTCTGGGCTGAGATGGGGAACGGCTGAATTTTGGACTCGGCTGGTGAAAAAATGTTCCAAACACACCCCATGCACAGCTCCACCGGCAAAGGTGCCAGAAACGAGTTCTGTTGGTAGTTTTTACACTACCCCGGTAGGCAGCTGAAAGGCACCACAAAACTTGTTGTACCTGCTTTCTGGGCTGAGATGGAGAATCGCTGAAGTTTGGACTCGGCTGGTGACAAAATGTTCCAAACACACCCCATGCACAACTCCACCGGGGAAGGTGCCAGAAACGAGTTCTGTTGGTAGTTTTTACAGTACCCCAGTAGGCAAGAGAAAGGCACCACAAAACTTGTTCTACCTGCTTTCTGGGCTGAGATGGGGAACGGCTGTATTTTGGACTCGGCTGGTAACAAAATGTTCCAAACACACCCCATGCACAGCTCCACCGGCAAAGGTGCCAGAAACGAGTTCTGTTGGTAGTTTTTACACTACCCCCGGTAGGCAGCTGAAAGGCACCACAAAAGTTTTTCTACCTGCTTTCTGGGCTGAGATGGGGAACAGCTGAGTTTTGGACTCGGCTGCTGACAAAATGTTCCAAACACACCCCATGCACAACTCCACCGGGGAAGGTGCCAGAAACGAGTTCTGTTGGTAGTTTTTACACTACCCCGGTAGGCAGCTGAAAGGCACCACAAAAGTTTTTCTACCTGCTTTCTGGGCTGAGATGGGGAATAGCTGAATTTTGGACTCGGCTGGTGACAAAATGTTCCAAACACACCCCATGCACAACTCCACCGAGGAAGGTGCCAGAAACGAGTTCTGTTGGTAGTTTTTACACTACCCCGGTAGGCAGCTGAAAGGCACCACAAAACTTGTTCTACCTGCTTTCTGGGCTGAGATGGGGAACGGCTGAATTTTGGACTCGGCTGGTGAAAAAATGTTCCAAACACACCCCATGCACAGCTCCACCGGTAAAGGTGCCAGAAACGAGTTCTGCTGGTAGTTTTTACACTACCCCGGTAGGCAGCTGAAAGGCACCACAAAACTTGTTCTACCTGCTTTCTGGGCTGAGATGGAGAATCGCTGAAGTTTGGACTCGGCTGGTGACAAAATGTTCCAAACACACCCCATGCACAACTCCACCGGGGAAGGTGCCAGAAACGAGTTCTGTTGGTAGTTTTTACAGTACCCCAGTAGGCAAGAGAAAGGCACCACAAAACTTGTTCTACCTGCTTTCTGGGCTGAGATGGGGAATCGCTGAATTTTGGACTCGGCTGGTGACAAAATGTTCCAAACACACCCCATGCACACCTCCACCGGGGAAGGTGCCAGAAACGAGTTCTGTTGGTAGTTTTTACACTACCCCGGTAGGCAGCTGAAAGGCACCACAAAACTTGTTCTACCTGCTTTCTGGGCTGAGATGGGGATCAGCTGAATTTTGGACTCGGCTGGTAACAAAATGTTCCAAACACACCCCATGCCAACTCCACCGAGGAAGGTGCCAGAAATGAGTTCTGTTGGTAGTTTTTACACTACCCCGGTAGGCAGCTGAAAGGCACCAGAAAACTTGTTCTACCTGCTTTCTGGGCTGAGATGGGGAATAGCTGAATTTTGGACTCGGCTGCTGACATAATGTTCCAAACACACCCCATGCACACCTCCACTGGCAAAGGTGCCAGAAACGAGTTCTGTTGGTAGTTTTTACACTACCCCGGTAGGCAAGAGAAAGGCACCACAAAAGTTTTTCTACCTGCTTTCTGGGCTGAGATGGGGAACAGCTGAATTTTGGACTCGGCTGCTGACAAAATGTTCCAAACACACCCCATGCACAACTCCACCGAGGAAGGTGCCAGAAACGAGTTCTGTTGGTAGTTTTTACACTACCCCGGTAGGCAGCTGAAAGGCACCACAAAACTTGTTCTACCTGCTTTCTGGGCTGAGACGGGGAACGGCTGAATTTTGGACTCGGCTGGTGAAAAAATGTTCCAAACACACCCCATGCACACCTCCACCGGGGAAGGTGCCAGAAACGAGTTCTGTTGGTAGTTTTTACACTACCCCGGTAGGCAGCTGAAAGGCACCGCAAAACTTGTTGTACCTGCTTTCTGGGCTGAGATGGGGAACAGCTGAATTTTGGACTCGGCTGGTAACAAAATGTTCCAAACACACCCCATGCACAGCTCCACCGGGGAAGGTGCCAGAAACGAGTTCTGTTGGTAGTTTTTACACTACCCCGGTAGGCAGCTGAAAGGCACCACAAAAGTTTTTCTACCTGCTTTCTGGGCTGAGATGGGGAACAGCTGAATTTTGGACTCGGCTGGTGACAAAATGTTCCAAACACACCCCATGCACAACTCCACCGGGGAAGGTGCCAGAAACGAGTTCTGTTGGTAGTTTTTACACTACCCCGGTAGGCAGCTGAAAGGCACCACAAAACTTGTTCTACCTGCTTTCTGGGCTGAGATGGGGAACGGCTGAATTTTGGACTCGGCTGGTGAAAAAATGTTCCAAACACACCCCATGCACAGCTCCACCGGCAAAGGTGCCAGAAACGAGTTCTGTTGGTAGTTTTTACACTACCCCGGTAGGCAGCTGAAAGGCACCACAAAACTTGTTGTACCTGCTTTCTGGGCTGAGATGGAGAATCGCTGAAGTTTGGACTCGGCTGGTGACAAAATGTTCCAAACACACCCCATGCACAACTCCACCGGGGAAGGTGCCAGAAACGAGTTCTGTTGGTAGTTTTTACAGTACCCCGGTAGGCAGCTGAAAGGCACCACAAAACTTGTTCTACCTGCTTTCTGGGCTGAGATGGGGATCAGCTGAATTTTGGACTCGGCTGGTAACAAAATGTTCCAAACACACCCCATGCACAGCTCCACCGGGGAAGGTGCCAGAAACGAGTTCTGTTGGTAGTTTTTACACTACCCCGGTAGGCAGCTGAAAGGCACCACAAAAGTTTTTCTACCTGCTTTCTGGGCTGAGATGGGGAACGGCTGTATTTTGGACTCGGCTGGTAACAAAATGTTCCAAACACACCCCATGCACAGCTCCACCGGCAAAGGTGCCAGAAACGAGTTCTGTTGGTAGTTTTTACACTACCCCGGTAGGCAGCTGAAAGGCACCACAAAAGTTTTTCTACCTGCTTTCTGGGCTGAGATGGGGAACAGCTGAGTTTTGGACTCGGCTGCTGACAAAATGTTCCAAACACACCCCATGCACAACTCCACCGGGGAAGGTGCCAGAAACGAGTTCTGTTGGTAGTTTTTACACTACCCCGGTAGGCAGCTGAAAGGCACCACAAAAGTTTTTCTACCTGCTTTCTGGGCTGAGATGGGTAACAGCTGAATTTTGGACTCGGCTGGTGACAAAATGTTCCAAACACACCCCATGCACAACTCCACCGAGGAAGGTGCCAGAAACGAGTTCTGTTGGTAGTTTTTACACTACCCCGGTAGGCAGCTGAAAGGCACCACAAAACTTGTTCTACCTGCTTTCTGGGCTGAGATGGGGAACGGCTGAATTTTGGACTCGGCTGGTGAAAAAATGTTCCAAACACACCCCATGCACAGCTCCACCGGTAAAGGTGCCAGAAACGAGTTCTGCTGGTAGTTTTTACACTACCCCGGTAGGCAGCTGAAAGGCACCACAAAACTTGTTCTACCTGCTTTCTGGGCTGAGATGGAGAATCGCTGAAGTTTGGACTCGGCTGGTGACAAAATGTTCCAAACACACCCCATGCACAACTCCACCGGGGAAGGTGCCAGAAACGAGTTCTGTTGGTAGTTTTTACAGTACCCCAGTAGGCAAGAGAAAGGCACCACAAAACTTGTTCTACCTGCTTTCTGGGCTGAGATGGGGAACGGCTGTATTTTGGACTCGGCTGGTAACAAAATGTTCCAAACACACCCCATGCACAGCTCCACCGGGGAAGGTGCCAGAAACGAGTTCTGTTGGTAGTTTTTACACTACCCCGGTAGGCAGCTGAACGGCACCACAAAACTTGTTCTACCTGCTTTCTGGGCTGAGATGGGGAATCGCTGAATTTTGGACTCGGCTGGTGACAAAATGTTCCAAACACACCCCATGCACACCTCCACCGGGGAAGGTGCCAGAAACGAGTTCTGTTGGTAGTTTTTACACTACCCCGGTAGGCAGCTGAAAGGCACCACAAAACTTGTTCTACCTGCTTTCTGGGCTGAGATGGGGATCAGCTGAATTTTGGACTCGGCTGGTAACAAAATGTTCCAAACACACCCCATGCCAACTCCACCGGGGAAGGTGCCAGAAATGAGTTCTGTTGGTAGTTTTTACACTACCCCGGTAGGCAGCTGAAAGGCACCAGAAAACTTGTTCTACCTGCTTTCTGGGCTGAGATGGGGAATAGCTGAATTTTGGACTCGGCTGCTGACATAATGTTCCAAACACACCCCATGCACACCTCCACTGGCAAAGGTGCCAGAAACGAGTTCTGTTGGTAGTTTTTACACTACCCCGGTAGGCAAGAGAAAGGCACCACAAAAGTTTTTCTACCTGCTTTCTGGGCTGAGATGGGGAACAGCTGAATTTTGGACTCGGCTGCTGACAAAATGTTCCAAACACACCCCATGCACAACTCCACCGAGGAAGGTGCCAGAAACGAGTTCTGTTGGTAGTTTTTACACTACCCCGGTAGGCAGCTGAAAGGCACCACAAAACTTGTTCTACCTGCTTTCTGGGCTGAGACGGGGAACGGCTGAATTTTGGACTCGGCTGGTGAAAAAATGTTCCAAACACACCCCATGCACACCTCCACCGGGGAAGGTGCCAGAAACGAGTTCTGTTGGTAGTTTTTACACTACCCCGGTAGGCAGCTGAAAGGCACCGCAAAACTTGTTGTACCTGCTTTCTGGGCTGAGATGGGGAACAGCTGAATTTTGGACTCGGCTGGTAACAAAATGTTCCAAACACACCCCATGCACAGCTCCACCGGGGAAGGTGCCAGAAACGAGTTCTGTTGGTAGTTTTTACACTACCCCGGTAGGCAGCTGAAAGGCACCACAAAAGTTTTTCTACCTGCTTTCTGGGCTGAGATGGGGAACAGCTGAATTTTGGACTCGGCTGGTGACAAAATGTTCCAAACACACCCCATGCACAACTCCACCGGGGAAGGTGCCAGAAACGAGTTCTGTTGGTAGTTTTTACACTACCCCGGTAGGCAGCTGAAAGGCACCACAAAACTTGTTCTACCTGCTTTCTGGGCTGAGATGGGGAACGGCTGAATTTTGGACTCGGCTGGTGAAAAAATGTTCCAAACACACCCCATGCACAGCTCCACCGGCAAAGGTGCCAGAAACGAGTTCTGTTGGTAGTTTTTACACTACCCCGGTAGGCAGCTGAAAGGCACCACAAAACTTGTTGTACCTGCTTTCTGGGCTGAGATGGAGAATCGCTGAAGTTTGGACTCGGCTGGTGACAAAATGTTCCAAACACACCCCATGCACAACTCCACCGGGGAAGGTGCCAGAAACGAGTTCTGTTGGTAGTTTTTACAGTACCCCGGTAGGCAGCTGAAAGGCACCACAAAACTTGTTCTACCTGCTTTCTGGGCTGAGATGGGGATCAGCTGAATTTTGGACTCGGCTGGTAACAAAATGTTCCAAACACACCCCATGCCAACTCCACCGGGGAAGGTGCCAGAAATGAGTTCTGTTGGTAGTTTTTACACTACCCCGGTAGGCAGCTGAAAGGCACCACAAAACTTGTTCTACCTGCTTTCTGGGCTGAGATGGGGAACGGCTGAATTTTGGACTCGGCTGGTGAAAAAATGTTCCAAACACACCCCATGCACAGCTCCACCGGCAAAGGTGCCAGAAACGAGTTCTGTTGGTAGTTTTTACACTACCCCGGTAGGCAGCTGAAAGGCACCACAAAACTTGTTGTACCTGCTTTCTGGGCTGAGATGGAGAATCGCTGAATTTTGGACTCGGCTGGTGACAAAATGTTCCAAACACACCCCATGCACACCTCCACCGGGGAAGGTGCCAGAAACGAGTTCTGTTGGTAGTTTTTACACTACCCCGGTAGGCAGCTGAAAGGCACCACAAAACTTGTTCTACCTGCTTTCTGGGCTGAGATGGGGAACGGCTGTATTTTGGACTCGGCTGGTGACAAAATGTTCCAAACACACCCCATGCACAACTCCACCGAGGAAGGTGCCAGAAACGAGTTCTGTTGGTAGTTTTTACACTACCCCGGTAGGCAGCTGAAAGGCACCACAAAAGTTTTTCTACCTGCTTTCTGGGCTGAGATGGGGAACAGCTGAGTTTTGGACTCGCCTGCTGACAAAATGTTCCAAACACACCCCATGCACAACTCCACCGAGGAAGGTGCCAGAAACGAGTTCTGTTGGTAGTTTTTACACTACCCCGGTAGGCAAGAGAGAAGGCACCACAAAACTTGTTCTACCTGCTTTCTGGGCTGAGACGGGGAACGGCTGAATTTTGGACTCGGCTGGTGACAAAATGTTCCAAACACACCCCATGCACACCTCCACCGGGGAAGGTGCCAGAAACGAGTTCTGTTGGTAGTTTTTACACTACCCCGGTAGGCAGCTGAAAGGCACCACAAAAGTTTTTCTACCTGCTTTCTGGGCTGAGATGGAGAATCGCTGAATTTTGGACTCGGCTGGTGACAAAAATGTTCCAAACACACCCCATGCACAACTCCACCGGGGAAGGTGCCAGAAACGAGTTCTGTTGGTAGTTTTTACACTACCCCGGTAGGCAGCTGAAAGCACCACAAAACTTGTTCTACCTGCTTTCTGGGCTGAGATGGGGAAGCGCTGAATTTTGGACTCGGCTGGTGAAAAAATGTTCCAAACACACCCCAATGCACAACTCCACCGGGGAAGGTGCCAGAAACGAGTTCTGTTGGTAGTTTTTACACTACCCCGGTAGCAGCTGAAAGGCACCACAAAACTTGTTCTACCTGCTTTCTGGGCTGAGATGGGGATCAGCTGAATTTGGACTCGGCTGGTAACAAAATGTTCCAAACACACCCCATGCCAACTCCACCGGGGAAGGTGCCAGAAATGAGTTCTGTTGGTAGTTTTTACACTACCCCGGTAGGCAGCTGAAAGGCACCAGAAAACTTGTTCTACTGCTTTCTGGGCTGAGATGGGGAATAGCTGAATTTGGACTCGGCTGCTGACATAATGTTCCAAACACACCCCATGCACACCTCCACTGGCAAAGGTGCCAGAAACGAGTTCTGTTGGTAGTTTTTACACTACCCCGGTAGGCAAGAGAAAGGCACCACAAAAGTTTTTCTACCTGCTTTCTGGGCTGAGATGGGGAACAGCTGAATTTTGGACTCGGCTGCTGACAAAATGTTCCAAACACACCCCATGCACAACTCCACCGAGGAAGGTGCCAGAAACGAGTTCTGTTGGTAGTTTTTACACTACCCCGGTAGGCAGCTGAAAGGCACCACAAAACTTGTTCTACCTGCTTTCTGGGCTGAGACGGGGAACGGCTGCTGAATTTTGGACTCGGCTGGTGAAAAAATGTTCCAAACACACCCCATGCACACCTCCACCGGGGAAGGTGCCAGAAACGAGTTCTGTTGGTAGTTTTTACACTACCCCGGTAGGCAGCTGAAAGGCACCACAAAACTTGTTGTACCTGCTTTCTGGGCTGAGATGGGGAACAGCTGAATTTTGGACTCGGCTGGTAACAAAATGTTCCAAACACACCCCATGCACAGCTCCACCGGGGAAGGTGCCAGAAACGAGTTCTGTTGGTAGTTTTTACACTACCCCGGTAGGCAGCTGAAAGGCACCACAAAAGTTTTTCTACCTGCTTTCTGGCTGAGATGGGGAACAGCTGAATTTTGGACTCGGCTGGTAACAAAATGTTCCAAACACACCCCATGCACAACTCCACGGGGAAGGTGCCAGAAACGAGTTCTGTTGGTAGTTTTTACACTACCCCGGTAGGCAGCTGAAAGGCACCACAAAACTTGTTCTACCTGCTTTCTGGCTGAGATGGGGAACGGCTGAATTTTGGACTCGGCTGGTGAAAAAAATGTTCCAAACACACCCCATGCACAGCTCCACCGGCAAAGGTGCCAGAAACGAGTTCTGTTGGTAGTTTTTACACTACCCCGGTAGGCAGCTGAAAGGCACCACAAAACTTGTTGTACCTGCTTTCTGGGCTGAGATGGAGAATCGCTGAAGTTTGGACTCGGCTGGTGACAAAATGTTCCAAACACACCCCATGCACAACTCCACCGGGAAGGTGCCAGAAACGAGTTCTGTTGGTAGTTTTACAGTACCCCAGTAGGCAAGAGAAAGGCACCACAAAACTTGTTCTACCTGCTTTCTGGGCTGAGTGGGGAACGGGCTGTATTTTGGACTCGGCTGGTAACAAAATGTTCCAAACACACCCATGCACAGCTCCACCGGGGAAGGTGCCAGAAACGAGTTCTGTTGGTAGTTTTTACACTACCCCGGTAGGCAGCTGAAAGGCACCACAAAAGTTTTTCTACCTGCTTTCTGGGCTGTGATGGGGAACAGCTGAGTTTTGGACTCGGCTGCTGACAAAATGTTCCAAACACACCCCAAGCACAACTCCACCGGGGGAAGGTGCCAGAAACGAGTTCTGTTGGTAGTTTTTACACTACCCCGGTAGGCAGCTGAAAGGCACCACAAAAGTTTTTCTACCTGCTTTCTGGGCTGAGATGGGGAACAGCTGAATTTTGGACTCGGCTGGTGACAAAATGTTCCAAACACACCCCATGCACAACTCCACCGAGGAAGGTGCCAGAAACGAGTTCTGTTGGTAGTTTTTACACTACCCCGGTAGGCAGCTGAAAGGCACCACAAAACTTGTTCTACCTGCTTTCTGGGCTGAGATGGGGAACGGCTGAATTTTGGACTCGGCTGGTGAAAAAATGTTCCAAACACACCCATGCACAGCTCCACCGGGGAAGGTGCCAGAAACGAGTTCTGCTGGTAGTTTTTACACTACCCCGGTAGGCAGCTGAAAGGCACCACAAAACTTGTTCTACCTGCTTTCTGGGCTGAGATGGAGAATCGCTGAAGTTTGGACTCGGCTGGTGACAAAATGTTCCAAACACACCCCATGCACAACTCCACCGGGGAAGGTGCCAGAAACGAGTTCTGTTGGTAGTTTTTACAGTACCCCAGTAGGCAAGAGAAAGGCACCACAAAACTTGTTTCTACCTGCTTTCTGGGCTGAGATGGGGAACGGCTGTATTTTGGACTCGGCTGGTAACAAAATGTTACAAACACACCCCATGCACAGCTCCACCGGGGAAGGGTGCCAGAAACGAGTTCTGTTGGTAGTTTTTACACTACCCCGGTAGGCAGCTGAACGGCACCACAAAACTTGTTCTACCTGCTTTCTGGGCTGAGATGGGGAATCGCTGAATTTTGGACTCGGCTGGTGACAAAATGTTCCAAACACACCCCATGCACACCTCCACCGGGGAAGGTGCCAGAAACGAGTTCTGTTGGTAGTTTTTACACTACCCCGGTAGGCAAGAGAAAGGCACCACAAAACTTGTTCTACCTGCTTTCTGGGCTGAGATGGGGAACGGCTGAATTTTGGACTCGGCTGCTGACAAAATGTTCCAAACACACCCCATGCACAACTCCACCGGGGAAGGTGCCAGAAACGAGTTCTGTTGGTAGTTTTTACACTACCCCGGTAGGCAGCTGAAAGGCACCAGAAAACTTGTTCTACCTGCTTTCTGGGCTGAGATGGGGAACGGCTGAATTTTGGACTCGGCTGGTGACAAAATGTTCCAAACACACCCCATGCACACCTTCACTGGCAAAGGTGCCAGAAACGAGTTCTGTTGGTAGTTTTTACACTACCCCGGTAGGCAAGAGAAAGGCACCACAAAACTTGTTCTACCTGCTTTCTGGGCTGAGATGGAGAATCGCTGAATTTTGGACTCGGCTGGTGACAAAATGTTCCAAACACACCCCATGCACAACTCCACCGGGGAAGGTGCCAGAAACGAGTTCTGTTGGTAGTTTTTACAGTACCCCAGTAGTCAAGAGAAAGGCACCACAAAACTTGTTCTACCTGCTTTCTGGGCTGAGATGGGGAACGGCTGTATTTTGGACTCGGCTGGTGACAATATGTTCCAAACACACCCCATGCACAACTCCACCGAGGAAGGTGCCAGAAACGAGTTCTGTTGGTAGTTTTTACACTACCCCGGTAGGCAGCTGAAAGGCACCACAAAAGTTTTTCTACCTGCTTTCTGGGCTGAGATGGGGAATCGCTGAATTTTGGACTCGGCTAGTAACAAAATGTTCCAAACACACCCCATGCACAACTCCACCGGGGAAGGTGCCAGAAACGAGTTCTGTTGGTAGTTTTTACACTACCCCGGTAGGCAGCTGAAAGGCACCACAAAACTTGTTCTACCTGCTTTCTGGGCTGAGATGGGGAATCGCTGAATTTTGGACTCGGCTGGTAACAAAATGTTCTAAACACACCCCATGCACAGCTCCACCGGGGAAGGTGCCAGAAAGGAGTTCTGTTGGTAGTTTTTACACTACCCCGGTAGGCAGCTGAAAGGCACCACAAAACTTGTTCTACCTGCTTTCTGGGCTGAGATGGGGAACGGCTGAATTTTGGACTCGGCTGGTGACAGAATGTTCCAAACACACCCCATGCACACCTCCACCGGGGAAGGTGCCAGAAACGCGTTCTGTTGGTAGTTTTTACACTACCCCAGTAGGCAGCTGAAAGGCACCACAAAACTTGTTCTACCTGCTTTCTGGGCTGAGATGGGGAATCGCTGAGTTTTGGACTCGGCTGGTAACAAAATGTTCTAAACACACCCCATGCACAGCTCCACCGGGGAAGGTGCCAGAAAGGAGTTCTGTTGGTAGTTTTTACACTACCCCGGTAGGCAGCTGAAAGGCACCACAAAAGTTGTTCTACCTGCTTTCTGGGCTGAGATGGGGAACGGCTGAATTTTGGACTCGGCTGCTGACAAAATGTTCCAAACACACCCCATGCACAACTCCACCGGGGAAGGTGCCAGAAACGAGTTCTGTTGGTAGTTTTTTACACTACCCCGGTAGGCAGCTGAAAGGAACCACAAAACTTGTTCTACCTGCTTTCTGGGCTGAGATGGGGAATCGCTGAATTTTGGACTCGGCTGGTGACAAAATGTTCCAAACACACCCCATGCACAACTCCACCGGGGAAGGTGCCAGAAACGAGTTCTGTTGGTAGTTTTTACACTACCCCGGTAGGCAGCTGAAAGGCACCACAAAAGTTTTTCTACCTGCTTTCTGGGCTGAGATGGGGAATCGCTGAATTTTGGACTCGGCTGGTAACAAAATGTTCTAAACACACCCCATGCACAGCTCCACCGGGGAAGGTGCCAGAAACGAGTTCTGTTGGTAGTTTTTACACTACCCCGGTAGGCAGCTGAAAGGCACCACAAAACTTGTTCTACCTGCTTTCTGGGCTGAGATGGGGAATCGCTGAATTTTGGACTCGGCTGCTGACAAAATGTTCCAAACACACCCCATGCACAACTCCACCGGGGAAGGTGCCAGAAACGAGTTCTGTTGGTAGTTTTTACACTACCCCGGTAGGCAGCTGAAAGGCACCACAAAACTTGTTGTACCTGCTTTCTGGGCTGAGATGGGGAACGGCTGAATTTTGGACTCGGCTGGTGACAAAATGTTCCAAACACACCCCATGCACAACTCCACCGGGGAAGGTGCCAGAAACGAGTTCTGTTGGTAGTTTTTACACTACCCCGGTAGGCAGCTGAAAGGCACCACAAAACTTGTTCTACCTGCTTTCTGGGCTGAGATGGGGAACGGCTGAATTTTGGACTCGGCTGGTGACAAAATGTTCCAAACACACCCCATGCACAACTCCACCGGGGAAGGTGCCAGAAACGAGTTCTGTTGGTAGTTTTTACACTACCCCGGTAGGCAGCTGAAAGGCACCACAAAAGTTTTTCTACCTGCTTTCTGGGCTGAGATGGGGAACAGCTGAGTTTTGGACTCGGCTGCTGTCAAAATGTTCCAAACACACCCCATGCACAACTCCACCGGGGAAGGTGCCAGAAACGAGTTCTGTTGGTAGTTTTTACACTACCCCGGTAGGCAGCTGAAAGGCACCACAAAACTTGTTCTACCTGCTTTCTGGGCTGAGATGGGGAATCGCTGAGTTTTGGACTTGGCTGGTGACAAAATGTTCCAAACACACCCCATGCACAGGTCAACCGGGGAAGGTGCCAGAAACGAGTTCTGTTGGTAGTTTTTACACTACCCCGGTAGGCAGCTGAAAGGCACCACAAAACTTGTTCTACCTGCTTTCTGGGCTTAGATGGGGAATCGCTGAATTTTGGACTCGGCTGGTGAGAAAATGTTCCAAACACACCCCATGCACAACTCCACCGGGGAAGGTGCCAGAAACGAGTTCTGTTGGTAGTTTTTACACTACCCCGGTAGGCAGCTGAAAGGAACCACAAAACTTGTTCTACCTGCTTTCTGGGCTGAGATGGGGAATCGCTGAATTTTGGACTCGGCTGGTGACAAAATGTTCCAAACACACCCCATGCACAGCTCCACCGGCAAAGGAGCCAGAAACGAGTTCTGTTGGTAGTTTTTACACTACCCCGGTAGGCAGCTGAAAGGCACCACAAAACTTGTTCTACCTGCTTTCTGGGCTGAGATGGGGAACGGCTGAATTTTGGACTCGGCTGGTGACAAAATGTTCTAAACACACCCCATGCACAACTCCACCGGGGAAGGTGCCAGAAAACGAGTTCTGTTGGTAGTTTTTACACTACCCCGGTAGGCAGCTGAAAGGCACCACAAAACTTGTTCTACCTGCTTTCTGGGCTGAGATGGGGAATCGCTGAGTTTTGGACTCGGCTGGTGACAAAATGTTCCAAACACACCCCATGCACAACTCCACCGGGGAAGGTGCCAGAAATGAGTTCTGTTTATAGTTTTTACACTACCCCGGTAGGCAGCTGAAAGGCACCACAAAACTTGTTCTACCTGCTTTCTGGGCTGAGATGGGGAATCGCTGAGTTTTGGACTTGGCTGGTGACAAAATGTTCCAAACACACCCCATGCACAACTCCACCGGGGAAGGTGCCAGAAACGAGTTCTGTTGGTAGTTTTTACACTACCCCAGTAGGCAGCTGAAAGGCACCACAAAACTTGTTCTACCTGCTTTCTGGGCTGAGATGGGGAATCGCTGAATTTTGGACTCGGCTGGTGACAAAAAGTTCTAAACACACCCCATGCACAACTCCACCGGGGAAGGTGCCAGAAACGAGTTCTGTTGGTAGTTTTTACACTACCCCGGTAGGCAGCTGAAAGGCACCACAAAAGTTTTTCTACCTGCTTTCTGGGCTTAGATGGGGAATCGCTGAATTTTGGACTCGGCTGGTGACAAAATGTTCCAAACACACCCCATGCACACCTCCACCGGGGAAGGTGCCAGAAACGAATTCTGTTGGTAGTTTTTACACTACCCCGGTAGGCAGCTGAAAGGCACCACAAAACTTGTTCTACCTGCTTTCTGGGCTGAGATGGGGAACCGCTGAATTTTGGACTCGGCTGCTGACAAAATGTTCCAAACACACCCCATGCACAGCTCCACCGGGGAAGGTGCCAGAAACGAGTTCTGTTGGTAGTTTTTACACTACCCCGGTAGGCAGCTGAAAGGCACCACAAAACTTGTTCTACCTGCTTTCTGGGCTGAGATGGGGAACCGCTGAATTTTGGACTCGGCTGGTAACAAAATGTTCTAAACACACCCCATGCACAGCTCCACCGGGGAAGGTGCCAGAAACGAGTTCTGTTGGTAGTTTTTACACTACCCCGGTAGGCACCTGAAAGGCACCACAAAACTTGTTCTACCTGCTTTCTGGGCTGAGATGGGGAATCGCTGAATTTTGGACTCGGCTGCTGACAAAATGTTCCAAACACACCCCATGCACAACTCCACCGGGGAAGGTGCCAGAAACGAGTTCTGTTGGTAGTTTTTACACTACCCCGGTAGGAAGCTGAAAGGCACCACAAAACTTGTTGTACCTGCTTTCTGGGCTGAGATGGGGAACGGCTGAATTTTGGACTCGGCTGGTGACAAAATGTTCCAAACACACCCCATGCACAACTCCACCGGGGAAGGTGCCAGAAACGAGTTCTGTTGGTAGTTTTTACACTACCCCGGTAGGCAGCTGAAAGGCACCACAAAACTTGTTCTACCTGCTTTCTGGGCTGAGATGGGGAACGGCTGACTTTTGGACTCGGCTGCTGACAAAATGTTCCAAACACACCCCATGCACAACTCCACCGGGGAGGTGCCAGAAATGAGTTCTGTTGGTAGTTTTTACACTACCCCGGTAGGCAGCTGAAAGGCACCACAAAACTTGTTCTACCTGCTTTCTGGGCTGAGATGGGGAATCGCTGAGTTTTGGACTTGGCTGGTGACAAAATGTTCCAAACACACCCCATGCACAACTCCACCGGGGAAGGTGCCAGAAACGAGTTCTGTTGGTAGTTTTTACACTACCCTGGTAGGCAGCTGAAAGGCACCACAAAACTTGTTCTACCTGCTTTCTGGGCTGAGATGGGGAATCGCTGAATTTTGGACTCGGCTGGTGACAAAATGTTTCTAAACACACCCCATGCACAACTCCACCGGGGAAGGTGCCAGAAACGAGTTCTGTTGGTAGTTTTTACACTACCCCGGTAGGCAGCTGAAAGGCACCACAAAAGTTTTTCTACCTGCTTTCTGGGCTTAGATGGGGAATCGCTGAATTTTGGACTCGGCTGGTGACAAAATGTTCCAAACACACCCCATGCACACCTCCACCGGGGAAGGTGCCAGAAACGAATTCTGTTGGTAGTTTTTACACTACCCCGGTAGGCAGCTGAAAGGCACCACAAAACTTGTTCTACCTGCTTTCTGGGCTGAGATGGGGAACCGCTGAATTTTGGACTCGGCTGCTGACAAAATGTTCCAAACACACCCCATGCACAGCTCCACCGGGGAAGGTGCCAGAAACGAGTTCTGTTGGTAGTTTTTACACTACCCCGGTAGGCAGCTGAAAGGCACCACAAAACTTGTTCTACCTGCTTTCTGGGCTGAGATGGGGAATCGCTGAATTTTGGACTCGGCTGGTAACAAAATGTTCTAAACACACCCCATGCACAGCTCCACCGGGGAAGGTGCCAGAAACGAGTTCTGTTGGTAGTTTTTACACTACCCCGGTAGGCAGCTGAAAGGCACCACAAAACTTGTTCTACCTGCTTTCTGGGCTGAGATGGGGAATCGCTGAATTTTGGACTCGGCTGCTGACAAAATGTTCCAAACACACCCCATGCACAACTCCACCGGGGAAGGTGCCAGAAACGAGTTCTGTTGGTAGTTTTTACACTACCCCGGTAGGCAGCTGAAAGGCACCACAAAACTTGTTGTACCTGCTTTCTGGGCTGAGATGGGGAACGGCTGAATTTTGGACTCGGCTGGTGACAAAATGTTCCAAACACACCCCATGCACAACTCCACCGGGGAAGGTGCCAGAAACGAGTTCTGTTGGTAGTTTTTACACTACCCCGGTAGGCAGCTGAAAGGCACCACAAAACTTGTTCTACCTGCTTTCTGGGCTGAGATGGGGAACCGCTGACTTTTGGACTCGGCTGCTGACAAAATGTTCCAAACACACCCCATGCACAACTCCACCGGGGAAGGTGCCAGAAATGAGTTCTGTTGGTAGTTTTTACACTACCCCGGTAGGCAGCTGAAAGGCACCACAAAACTTGTTCTACCTGCTTTCTGGGCTGAGATGGGGAATCGCTGAGTTTTGGACTTGGCTGGTGACAAAATGTTCCAAACACACCCCATGCACAGGTCAACCGGGGAAGGTGCCAGAAACGAGTTCTGTTGGTAGTTTTTACACTACCCCGGTAGGCAGCTGAAAGGCACCACAAAACTTGTTCTACCTGCTTTCTGGGCTGAGATGGGGAATCGCTGAATTTTGGACTCGGCTGGTGACAAAATGTTCTAAACACACCCCATGCACAACTCCACCGGGGAAGGTGCCAGAAACGAGTTCTGTTGGTAGTTTTTTACACTACCCCGGTAGGCAGCTGAAAGGCACCACAAAACTTGTTCTACCTGCTTTCTGGGCTGAGATGGGGAATCGCTGAATTTTGGACTCGGCTGGTGAGAAAATGTTCCAAACACACCCCATGCACAACTCCACCGGGGAAGGTGCCAGAAACGAGTTCTGTTGGTAGTTTTTACACTACCCCGGTAGGCAGCTGAAAGGCACCACAAAAGTTGTTCTACCTGCTTTCTGGGCTGAGATGGGGAACGGCTGAATTTTGGACTCGGCTGGTGACAAAATGTTCCAAACACACCCCATGCACAGCTCCACCGGCAAAGGAGCCAGAAACGAGTTCTGTTGGTAGTTTTTACACTACCCCGGTAGGCAGCTGAAAGGCACCACAAAAGTTTTTCTACCTGCTTTCTGGGCTGAGATGGGGAACCGCTGACTTTTGGACTCGGCTGGTGACAAAATGTTCCAAACACACCCCATGCACAACTCCACCGGGGAAGGTGCCAGAAACGAGTTCTGTTGGTAGTTTTTACACTACCCCGGTAGGCAGCTGAAAGGCACCACAAAACTTGTTCTACCTGCTTTCTGGGCTGAGATGGGGAATCGCTGAGTTTTGGACTCGGCTGGTGACAAAATGTTCCAAACACACCCCATGCACAACTCCACCGGGGAAGGTGCCAGAAACGAGTTCTGTTGGTAGTTTTTTACACTACCCCGGTTGGCAGCTGAAAGGCACCACAAAACTTGTTCTACCTGCTTTCTGGGCTGAGATGGGGAACCGCTGAATTTTGGACTCGGCTGCTGACAAAATGTTCCAAACACACCCCATGCACAGCTCCACCGGGGAAGGTGCCAGAAACGAGTTCTCTTGGTAGTTTTTACACTACCCCCGGTAGGCAGCTGAAAGGCACCACAAAACTTGTTCTACCTGCTTTCTGGGCTGAGATGGGGAATCGCTGAATTTTGGACTCGGCTGGTAACAAAATGTTCTAAACACACCCCATGCACAGCTCCACCGGGGAAGGTGCCAGAAACGAGTTCTGTTGGTAGTTTTTACACTACCCCGGTAGGCACCTGAAAGGCACCACAAAACTTGTTCTACCTGCTTTCTGGGCTGAGATGGGGAATCGCTGAATTTTGGACTCGGCTGCTGACAAAATGTTCCAAACACAGCCCCATGCACAACTCCACCGGGGAAGGTGCCAGAAACGAGTTCTGTTGGTAGTTTTTACACTACCCCGGTAGGCAGCTGAAAGGCACCACAAAACTTGTTCTACCTGCTTTCTGGGCTGAGATGGGGAACGGCTGAATTTTGGACTCGGCTGGTGAGAAAATGTTCCAAACACACCCCATGCACAACTCCACCGGGGAAGGTGCCAGAAACGAGTTCTGTTGGTAGTTTTTACACTACCCCGGTAGGCAGCTGAAAGGCACCACAAAACTTGTTCTACCTGCTTTCTGGGCTGAGATGGGGAACGGCTGAATTTTGGACTCGGCTGCTGACAAAATGTTCCAAACACACCCCCATGCACAACTCCACCGGGAAAGGTGCCAGAAATGAGTTCTGTTGGTAGTTTTTACACTACCCCGGTAGGCAGCTGAAAGGCACCACAAAACTTGTTCTACCTGCTTTCTGGGCTGAGATGGGGAATCGCTGAATTTTGGACTCGGCTGGTGACAAAATGTTCCAAACACACCCCATGCACAGGTCAACCGGGGAAGGTGCCAGAAACGAGTTCTGTTGGTAGTTTTTACACTACCCCCGGTAGGCAGCTGAAAGGCACCACAAAACTTGTTCTACCTGCTTTCTGGGCTGAGATGGGGAATCGCTGAATTTTGGACTCGGCTGGTGACAAAATGTTCCAAACACACCCCATGCACAACTCCACCGGGGAAGGTGCCAGAAACGAGTTCTGTTGGTAGTTTTTACACTACCCCGGTAGGCAGCTGAAAGGCACCACAAAAGTTTTTCTACCTGCTTTCTGGGCTTAGATGGGGAATCGCTGAATTTTGGACTCGGCTGGTGACAAAATGTTCCAAACACACCCCATGCACACCTCCACCGGGGAAGGTGCCAGAAACGAATTCTGTTGGTAGTTTTTACACTACCCCGGTAGGCAGCTGAAAGGCACCACAAAACTTGTTCTACCTGCTTTCTGGGCTGAGATGGGGAACGGCTGAATTTTGGACTCGGCTGCTGACAAAATGTTCCAAACACACCCCATGCACAACTCCACCGGGGAAGGTGCCAGAAACGAGTTCTGTTGGTAGTTTTTTACACTACCCCGGTAGGCAAGAGAAAGGCACCACAAAACTTGTTCTACCTGCTTTCTGGGCTGAGATGGGGAATCGCTGAATTTTGGACTCGGCTGGTGACAAAATGTTCCAAACACACCCCATGCACAACTCCACCGGGGAAGGTGCCAGAAACGAGTTCTGTTGGTAGTTTTTACACTACCCCGGTAGGCAGCTGAAAGGCACCACAAAACTTGTTCTACCTGCTTTCTGGGCTGAGATGGGGAATCGCTGAATTTTGGACTCGGCTGGTGACAAAATGTTCCAAACACACCCCATGCACAACTCCACCGGGGAAGGTGCCAGAAACGAGTTCTGTTGGTAGTTTTTACACTACCCCGGTAGGCAGCTGAAAGGCACCACAAAACTTGTTCTACCTGCTTTCTGGGCTGAGATGGGGAATCGCTGAATTTTGGACTCGGCTGGTAACAAAATGTTCTAAACACACCCCATGCACAGCTCCACCGGGGAAGGTGCCAGAAACGAGTTCTGTTGGTAGTTTTTACACTACCCCGGTAGGCAGCTGAAAGGCACCACAAAACTTGTTCTACCTGCTTTCTGGGCTGAGATGGGGAACCGCTGACTTTTGGACTCGGCTGCTGACAAAATGTTCCAAACACACCCCATGCACAACTCCACCGGGGAAGGTGCCAGAAATGAGTTCTGTTGGTAGTTTTTACACTACCCCGGTAGGCAGCTGAAAGGCACCACAAAACTTGTTCTACCTGCTTTCTGGGCTGAGATGGGGAATCGCTGAGTTTTGGACTTGGCTGGTGACAAAATGTTCCAAACACACCCCATGCACAGGTCAACCGGGGAAGGTGCCAGAAACGAGTTCTGTTGGTAGTTTTTACACTACCCCGGTAGGCAGCTGAAAGGCACCACAAAACTTGTTCTACCTGCTTTCTGGGCTGAGATGGGGAATCGCTGAATTTTGGACTCGGCTGGTGACAAAATGTTCTAAACACACCCCATGCACAACTCCACCGGGGAAGGTGCCAGAAACGAGTTCTGTTGGTAGTTTTTACACTACCCCGGTAGGCAGCTGAAAGGCACCACAAAACTTGTTCTACCTGCTTTCTGGGCTGAGATGGGGAATCGCTGAATTTTGGACTCGGCTGGTGAGAAAATGTTCCAAACACACCCCATGCACAACTCCACCGGGGAAGGTGCCAGAAACGAGTTCTGTTGGTAGTTTTTACACTACCCCGGTAGGCAGCTGAAAGGCACCACAAAAGTTGTTCTACCTGCTTTCTGGGCTGAGATGGGGAACGGCTGAATTTTGGACTCGGCTGGTGACAAAATGTTCCAAACACACCCCATGCACAGCTCCACCGGCAAAGGAGCCAGAAACGAGTTCTGTTGGTAGTTTTTACACTACCCCGGTAGGCAGCTGAAAGGCACCACAAAAGTTTTTCTACCTGCTTTCTGGGCTGAGATGGGGAACCGCTGACTTTTGGACTCGGCTGGTGACAAAATGTTCCAAACACACCCCATGCACAACTCCACCGGGGAAGGTGCCAGAAACGAGTTCTGTTGGTAGTTTTTACACTACCCCGGTAGGCAGCTGAAAGGCACCACAAAACTTGTTCTACCTGCTTTCTGGGCTGAGATGGGGAATCGCTGAGTTTTGGACTCGGCTGGTGACAAAAATGTTCCAAACACACCCCATGCACAACTCCACCGGGGAAGGTGCCAGAAACGAGTTCTGTTGGTAGTTTTTTACACTACCCCGGTTGGCAGCTGAAAGGCACCACAAAACTTGTTCTACCTGCTTTCTGGGCTGAGATGGGGAACCGCTGAATTTTGGACTCGGCTGCTGACAAAATGTTCCAAACACACCCCATGCACAGCTCCACCGGGGAAGGTGCCAGAAACGAGTTCTCTTGGTAGTTTTTTACACTACCCCGGTAGGCAGCTGAAAGGCACCACAAAACTTGTTCTACCTGCTTTCTGGGCTGAGATGGGGAATCGCTGAATTTTGGACTCGGCTGGTAACAAAATGTTCTAAACACACCCCATGCACAGCTCCACCGGGGAAGGTGCCAGAAACGAGTTCTGTTGGTAGTTTTTACACTACCCCGGTAGGCACCTGAAAGGCACCACAAAACTTGTTCTACCTGCTTTCTGGGCTGAGATGGGGAATCGCTGAATTTTGGACTCGGCTGCTGACAAAATGTTCCAAACACACCCCATGCACAACTCCACCGGGGAAGGTGCCAGAAACGAGTTCTGTTGGTAGTTTTTACACTACCCCGGTAGGCAGCTGAAAGGCACCACAAAACTTGTTCTACCTGCTTTCTGGGCTGAGATGGGGAACGGCTGAATTTTGGACTCGGCTGGTGAGAAAATGTTCCAAACACACCCCATGCACAACTCCACCGGGGAAGGTGCCAGAAACGAGTTCTGTTGGTAGTTTTTACACTACCCCGGTAGGCAGCTGAAAGGCACCACAAAACTTGTTCTACCTGCTTTCTGGGCTGAGATGGGGAACGGCTGAATTTTGGACTCGGCTGCTGACAAAATGTTCCAAACACACCCCATGCACAACTCCACCGGGGAAGGTGCCAGAAATGAGTTCTGTTGGTAGTTTTTACACTACCCCGGTAGGCAGCTGAAAGGCACCACAAAACTTGTTCTACCTGCTTTCTGGGCTGAGATGGGGAATCGCTGAATTTTGGACTCGGCTGGTGACAAAATGTTCCAAACACACCCCATGCACAGGTCAACCGGGGAAGGTGCCAGAAACGAGTTCTGTTGGTAGTTTTTACACTACCCCGGTAGGCAGCTGAAAGGCACCACAAAACTTGTTCTACCTGCTTTCTGGGCTGAGATGGGGAATCGCTGAATTTTGGACTCGGCTGGTGACAAAATGTTCCAAACACACCCCATGCACAACTCCACCGGGGAAGGTGCCAGAAACGAGTTCTGTTGGTAGTTTTTACACTACCCCGGTAGGCAGCTGAAAGGCACCACAAAAGTTTTTCTACCTGCTTTCTGGGCTTAGATGGGGAATCGCTGAATTTTGGACTCGGCTGGTGACAAAATGTTCCAAACACACCCCATGCACACCTCCACCGGGGAAGGTGCCAGAAACGAATTCTGTTGGTAGTTTTTACACTACCCCGGTAGGCAGCTGAAAGGCACCACAAAACTTGTTCTACCTGCTTTCTGGGCTGAGATGGGGAACGGCTGAATTTTGGACTCGGCTGCTGACAAAATGTTCCAAACACACCCCATGCACAACTCCACCGGGGAAGGTGCCAGAAACGAGTTCTGTTGGTAGTTTTTTACACTACCCCGGTAGGCAAGAGAAAGGCACCACAAAACTTGTTCTACCTGCTTTCTGGGCTGAGATGGGGAATCGCTGAATTTTGGACTCGGCTGGTGACAAAATGTTCCAAACACACCCCATGCACAACTCCACCGGGGAAGGTGCCAGAAACGACTTCTGTTGGTAGTTTTTACACTACCCCGGTAGGCAGCTGAAAGGCACCACAAAACTTGTTCTACCTGCTTTCTGGGCTGAGATGGGGAATAGCTGAATTTTGGACTCGGCTGGTGACAAAATGTTCCAAACACACCCCATGGACAACTCCACCGGGGAAGGTGCCAGAAACGAGTTCTGTTGGTAGTTTTTACACTACCCCGGTAGGCAGCTGAAAGGCACCACAAAACTTGTTCTACCTGCTTTCTGGGCTGAGATGGGGAATCGCTGAATTTTGGACTCGGCTGGTAACAAAATGTTCTAAACACACCCCATGCACAGCTCCACCGGGGAAGGTGCCAGAAACGAGTTCTGTTGGTAGTTTTTACACTACCCCGGTAGGCAGCTGAAAGGCACCACAAAACTTGTTCTACCTGCTTTCTGGGCTGAGATGGGGAATCGCTGAATTTTGGACTCAGCTGCTGACAAAATGTTCCAAACACACCCCATGCACAACTCCACCGGGGAAGGTGCCAGAAACGAGTTCTGTTGGTAGTTTTTACACTACCCCGGTAGGCAGCTGAAAGGCACCACAAAAGTTTTTCTACCTGCTTTCTGGGCTGAGATGGGGAACGGCTGAATTTTGGACTCGGCTGGTGACAAAATGTTCCAAACACACCCCATGCACAACTCCACCGGGGAAGGTGCCAGAAACGAGTTCTGTTGGTAGTTTTTACACTACCCCGGTAGGCAGCTGAAAGGCACCACAAAACTTGTTCTACCTGCTTTCTGGGCTGAGATGGGGAACCGCTGACTTTTGGACTCGGCTGCTGACAAAATGTTCCAAACACACCCCATGCACAACTCCACCGGGGAAGGTGCCAGAAATGAGTTCTGTTGGTAGTTTTTACACTACCCCGGTAGGCAGCTGAAAGGCACCACAAAACTTGTTCTACCTGCTTTCTGGGCTGAGATGGGGAATCGCTGAGTTTTGGACTTGGCTGGTGACAAAATGTTCCAAACACACCCCATGCACAGGTCAACCGGGGAAGGTGCCAGAAACGAGTTCTGTTGGTAGTTTTTACACTACCCCGGTAGGCAGCTGAAAGGCACCACAAAACTTGTTCTACCTGCTTTCTGGGCTGAGATGGGGAATCGCTGAATTTTGGACTCGGCTGGTGACAAAATGTTCTAAACACACCCCATGCACAGGTCAACCGGGGAAGGTGCCAGAAACGAGTTCTGTTGGTAGTTTTTACACTACCCCGGTAGGCAGCTGAAAGGCACCACAAAAGTTTTTCTACCTGCTTTCTGGGCTTAGATGGGGAATCGCTGAATTTTGGACTCGGCTGGTGAGAAAATGTTCCAAACACACCCCATGCACAACTCCACCGGGGAAGGTGCCAGAAACGAGTTCTGTTGGTAGTTTTTACACTACCCCGGTAGGCAGCTGAAAGGCACCACAAAAGTTGTTCTACCTGCTTTCTGGGCTGAGATGGGGAATCGCTGAATTTTGGACTCGGCTGGTGACAAAATGTTCCAAACACACCCCATGCACAGCTCCACCGGGGAAGGTGCCAGAAACGACTTCTGTTGGTAGTTTTTACACTACCCCGGTAGGCAGCTGAAAGGCACCACAAAAGTTTTTCTACCTGCTTTCTGGGCTGAGATGGGGAACCGCTGACTTTTGGACTCGGCTGGTGACAAAATGTTCCAAACACACCCCATGCACAACTCCACCGGGGAAGGTGCCAGAAACGAGTTCTGTTGGTAGTTTTTACACTACCCTGGTAGGCAGCTGAAAGGCACCACAAAACTTGTTGTACCTGCTTTCTGGGCTGAGATGGGGAACGGCTGAATTTTGGACTCGGCTGGTGACAAAATGTTCCAAACACACCCCATGCACACCTCCACCGGGGAAGGTGCCAGAAACGAGTTCTGTTGGTAGTTTTTACACTACCCCGGTAGGCAGCTGAAAGGCACCACAAAACTTGTTCTACCTGCTTTCTGGGCTGAGATGGGGAACGGCTGAATTTTGGACTCGGCTGGTGACAAAATGTTCCAAACACACCCCATGCACAACTCCACCGGGGAAGGTGCCAGAAACGAGTTCTGTTGGTAGTTTTTACACTACCCCGGTAGGCAGCTGAAAGGCACCACAAAACTTGTTCTACCTGCTTTCTGGGCTGAGATGGGGAATCGCTGAATTTTGGACTCGGCTGCTGACAAAATGTTCCAAACACACCCCATGCACAACTCCACCGGGGAAGGTGCCAGAAACGAGTTCTGTTGGTAGTTTTTACACTACCCCGGTTGGCAGCTGAAAGGCACCACAAAACTTGTTCTACCTGCTTTCTGGGCTGAGATGGGGAACGGCTGAATTTTGGACTCGGCTGGTGACAAAATGTTCCAAACACACCCCATGCACAACTCCACCGGGGAAGGTGCCAGAAACGAGTTCTGTTGGTAGTTTTTACACTACCCCGGTAGGCAGCTGAAAGGCACCACAAAAGTTTTTCTACCTGCTTTCTGGGCTGAGATGGGGAATAGCTGAATTTTGGACTCGGCTGCTGACAAAATGTTCCAAACACACCCCATGCACAACTCCACCGGGGAAGGTGCCAGAAATGAGTTCTGTTGGTAGTTTTTACACTACCCCGGTAGGCAGCTGAAAGGCACCACAAAACTTGTTCTACCTGCTTTCTGGGCTGAGATGGGGAATCGCTGAGTTTTGGACTTGGCTGGTGACAAAATGTTCCAAACACACCCCATGCACAACTCCACCGGGGAAGGTGCCAGAAACGAGTTCTGTTGGTAGTTTTTACACTACCCCGGTAGGCAGCTGAAAGGCACCACAAAACTTGTTCTACCTGCTTTCTGGGCTGAGATGGGGAATCGCTGAATTTTGGACTCGGCTGGTGACAAAATGTTCTAAACACACCCCATGCACAACTCCACCGGGGAAGGTGCCAGAAACGAGTTCTGTTGGTAGTTTTTTACACTACCCCGGTAGGCAGCTGAAAGGCACCACAAAAGTTTTTCTACCTGCTTTCTGGGCTGAGATGGGGAATCGCTGAATTTTGGACTCGGCTGGTGAGAAAATGTTCCAAACACACCCCATGCACAACTCCACCGGGGAAGGTGCCAGAAACGAGTTCTGTTGGTAGTTTTTACACTACCCCGGTAGGCAGCTGAAAGGCACCACAAAACTTGTTCTACCTGCTTTCTGGGCTGAGATGGGGAACGGCTGAATTTTGGACTCGGCTGGTGACAAAATGTTCCAAACACACCCCATGCACAGCTCCACCGGCAAAGGAGCCAGAAACGAGTTCTGTTGGTAGTTTTTACACTACCCCGGTAGGCAGCTGAAAGGCACCACAAAAGTTTTTCTACCTGCTTTCTGGGCTGAGATGGGGAACCGCTGACTTTTGGACTCGGCTGGTGACAAAATGTTCCAAACACACCCCATGCACAACTCCACCGGGGAAGGTGCCAGAAACGAGTTCTGTTGGTAGTTTTTACACTACCCCGGTAGGCATCTGAAAGGCACCACAAAACTTGTTCTACCTGCTTTCTGGGCTGAGATGGGGAATCGCTGAGTTTTGGACTCGGCTGGTGACAAAATGTTCCAAACACACCCCATGCACACCTCCACCGGGGAAGGTGCCAGAAACGAGTTCTGTTGGTAGTTTTTACACTACCCCGGTAGGCAGCTGAAAGGCACCACAAAACTTGTTCTACCTGCTTTCTGGGCTGAGATGGGGAACGGCGGAATTTTGGAATCGGCTGGTGACAAAATGTTCCAAACACACCCCATGCACAACTCCACCGGGGAAGGTGCCAGAAACGAGTTCTGTTGGTAGTTTTTACACTACCCCGGTAGGCAGCTGAAAGGAACCACAAAACTTGTTCTACCTGCTTTCTGGGCTGAGATGGGGAATCGCTGAATTTTGGACTCGGCTGGTGACAAAATGTTCCAAACACACCCCATGCACAACTCCACCGGGGAAGGTGCCAGAAACGAGTTCTGTTGGTAGTTTTTACACTACCCCGGTAGGCAGCTGAAAGGCACCACAAAACTTGTTCTACCTGCTTTCTGGGCTGAGATGGGGAACGGCTGAATTTTGGACTCGGCTGGTGACAAAATGTTCCAAACACACCCCATGCACAACTCCACCGGGGAAGGTGCCAGAAACGAGTTCTGTTGGTAGTTTTTACACTACCCCGGTAGGCAGCTGAAAGGCACCACAAAAGTTTTTCTACCTGCTTTCTGGGCTGAGATGGGGAATCGCTGAGTTTTGGACTTGGCTGGTGACAAAATGTTCCAAACACACCCCATGCACAACTCCACCGGGGAAGGTGCCAGAAAGGAGTTCTGTTGGTAGTTTTTACACTACCCCGGTAGGCAGCTGAAAGGCACCACAAAACTTGTTCTACCTGCTTTCTGGGCTGAGATGGGGAATCGCTGAGTTTTGGACTCGGCTGGTAACAAAATGTTCTAAACACACCCCATGCACAGCTCCACCGGGGAAGGTGCCAGAAACGACTTCTGTTGGTAGTTTTTACACTACCCCGGTAGGCAGCTGAAAGGCACCACAAAACTTGTTCTACCTGCTTTCTGGGCTGAGATGGGGAATCGCTGAATTTTGGACTCGGCTGCTGACAAAATGTTCCAAACACACCCCATGCACAACTCCACCGGGGAAGGTGCCAGAAACGAGTTCTGTTGGTAGTTTTTACACTACCCCGGTAGGCAGCTGAAAGGCACCACAAAACTTGTTCTACCTGCTTTCTGGGCTGAGATGGGGAATCGCTGAATTTTGGACTCGGCTGCTGACAAAATGTTCCAAACACACCCCATGCACAACTCCACCGGGGAAGGTGCCAGAAACGAGTTCTGTTGGTAGTTTTTACACTACCCCGGTAGGCAGCTGAAAGGCACCACAAAACTTGTTCTACCTGCTTTCTGGGCTGAGATGGGGAATCGCTGAATTTTGGACTCGGCTGCTGACAAAATGTTCCAAACACACCCCATGCACAACTCCACCGGGGAAGGTGCCAGAAACGAGTTCTGTTGGTAGTTTTTACACTACCCCGGTAGGCAGCTGAAAGGCACCACAAAACTTGTTCTACCTGCTTTCTGGGCTGAGATGGGGAATCGCTGAATTTTGGACTCGGCTGCTGACAAAATGTTCCAAACACACCCCATGCACAACTCCACCGGGGAAGGTGCCAGAAACGAGTTCTGTTGGTAGTTTTTACACTACCCCGGTAGGCAGCTGAAAGGCACCACAAAACTTGTTCTACCTGCTTTCTGGGCTGAGATGGGGAATCGCTGAATTTTGGACTCGGCTGGTGACAAAATGTTCCAAACACACCCCATGCACAACTCCACCGGGGAAGGTGCCAGAAACGAGTTCTGTTGGTAGTTTTTACACTACCCCGGTAGGCAGCTGAAAGGCACCACAAAACTTGTTCTACCTGCTTTCTGGGCTGAGATGGGGGAATCGCTGAATTTTGGACTCGGGTGGTGACAAAATGTTCCAAACACACCCCATGCACAACTCCACCGGGGAAGGTGCCAGAAACGAGTTCTGTTGGTAGTTTTTACACTACCCCGGTAGGCAGCTGAAAGGCACCACAAAACTTGTTCTACCTGCTTTCTGGGCTGAGATGGGGAACAGCTGAGTTTTGGACTCGGCTGCTGACAAAATGTTCCAAACACACCCCATGCACAACTCCACCGGGGAAGGTGCCAGAAACGAGTTCTGTTGGTAGTTTTTACACTACCCCGGTAGGCAGCTGAAAGGCACCACAAAACTTGTTCTACCTGCTTTCTGGGCTGAGATGGGGAATCGCTGAATTTTGGACTCGGCTGGTGACAAAATGTTCCAAACACACCCCATGCACAACTCCACCGGGGAAGGTGCCAGAAACGAGTTCTGTTGGTAGTTTTTACACTACCCCGGTAGGCAGCTGAAAGGCACCACAAAACTTGTTCTACCTGCTTTCTGGGCTGAGATGGGGAACGGCTGACTTTTGGACTCGGCTGGTGACAAAATGTTCCAAACACACCCCATGCACAACTCCACCGGGGAAGGTGCCAGAAACGAGTTCTGTTGGTAGTTTTTACACTACCCCGGTAGGCAGCTGAAAGGCACCACAAAACTTGTTCTACCTGCTTTCTGGGCTGAGATGGGGAATCGCTGAATTTTGGACTCGGCTGGTGACAAAATGTTCCAAACACACCCCATGCACAACTCCACCGGGGAAGGTGTCAGAAACGAGTTCTGTTGGTAGTTTTTACACTACCCCGGTAGGCAGCTGAAAGGCACCACAAAAGTTGTTCTACCTGCTTTCTGGGCTGAGATGGGGAATCGCTGAATTTTGGACTCGGCTGCTGACAAAATGTTCCAAACACACCCCATGCACAACTCCACCGGGGAAGGTGCCAGAAACGAGTTCTGTTGGTAGTTTTTACACTACCCCGGTAGGCAGCTGAAAGGCACCACAAAACTTGTTCTACCTGCTTTCTGGGCTGAGATGGGGAATCGCTGAATTTTGGACTCGGCTGGTGACAAAATGTTCCAAACACACCCCATGCACAACTCCACCGGGGAAGGTGCCAGAAACGAGTTCTGTTGGTAGTTTTTACACTACCCCGGTAGGCAGCTGAAAGGCACCACAAAACTTGTTCTACCTGCTTTCTGGGCTGAGATGGGGAATCGCTGACTTTTGGACTCGGCTGGTGACAAAATGTTCCAAACACACCCCATGCACAACTCCACCGGGGAAGGTGCCAGAAACGAGTTCTGTTGGTAGTTTTTACACTACCCCGGTAGGCAGCTGAAAGGCACCACAAAACTTGTTCTACCTGCTTTCTGGGCTGAGATGGGGAATCGCTGAATTTTGGACTCGGCTGGTGACAAAATGTTCCAAACACACCCCATGCACAACTCCACCGGGGAAGGTGCCAGAAACGAGTTCTGTTGGTAGTTTTTACACTACCCCGGTAGGCAGCTGAAAGGCACCACAAAACTTGTTCTACCTGCTTTCTGGGCTGAGATGGGGAATCGCTGACTTTTGGACTCGGCTGGTGACAAAATGTTCCAAACACACCCCATGCACAACTCCACCGGGGAAGGTGCCAGAAACGAGTTCTGTTGGTAGTTTTTACACTACCCCGGTAGGCAGCTGAAAGGCACCACAAAACTTGTTCTACCTGCTTTCTGGGCTGAGATGGGGAATCGCTGACTTTTGGACTCGGCTGGTGACAAAATGTTCCAAACACACCCCATGCACAACTCCACCGCGGAAGGTGCCAGAAACGAGTTCTGTTGGTAGTTTTTACACTACCCCGGTAGGCAGCTGAAAGGCACCACAAAACTTGTTCTACCTGCTTTCTGGGCTGAGATGGGGAATCGCTGAATTTTGGACTCGGCTGGTGACAAAATGTTCCAAACACACCCCATGCACAACTCCACCGGGGAAGGTGCCAGAAACGAGTTCTGTTGGTAGTTTTTACACTACCCCGGTAGGCAGCTGAAAGGCACCACAAAACTTGTTCTACCTGCTTTCTGGGCTGAGATGGGGAATCGCTGAATTTTGGACTCGGCTGCTGACAAAATGTTCCAAACACACCCCATGCACAACTCCACCGGGGAAGGTGCCAGAAACGAGTTCTGTTGGTAGTTTTTACACTACCCCGGTAGGCAGCTGAAAGGCACCACAAAACTTGTTCTACCTGCTTTCTGGGCTGAGATGGGGAATCGCTGAATTTTGGACTCGGCTGCTGACAAAATGTTCCAAACACACCCCATGCACAACTCCACCGGGGAAGGTGCCAGAAACGAGTTCTGTTGGTAGTTTTTACACTACCCCGGTAGGCAGCTGAAAGGCACCACAAAACTTGTTCTACCTGCTTTCTGGGCTGAGATGGGGAATCGCTGAATTTTGGACTCGGCTGGTGACAAAATGTTCCAAACACACCCCATGCACAACTCCACCGGGGAAGGTGCCAGAAACGAGTTCTGTTGGTAGTTTTTACACTACCCCGGTAGGCAGCTGAAAGGCACCACAAAACTTGTTCTACCTGCTTTCTGGGCTGAGATGGGGAATCGCTGAATTTTGGACTCGGCTGGTGACAAAATGTTCCAAACACACCCCATGCACAACTCCACCGGGGAAGGTGCCAGAAACGAGTTCTGTTGGTAGTTTTTACACTACCCCGGTAGGCAGCTGAAAGGCACCACAAAACTTGTTCTACCTGCTTTCTGGGCTGAGATGGGGAATCGCTGAATTTTGGACTCGGCTGGTGACAAAATGTTCCAAACACACCCCATGCACAACTCCACCGGGGAAGGTGCCAGAAACGAGTTCTGTTGGTAGTTTTTACACTACCCCGGTAGGCAGCTGAAAGGCACCACAAAACTTGTTCTACCTGCTTTCTGGGCTGAGATGGGGAATCGCTGAATTTTGGACTCGGGTGGTGACAAAATGTTCCAAACACACCCCATGCACAACTCCACCGGGGAAGGTGCCAGAAACGAGTTCTGTTGGTAGTTTTTACACTACCCCGGTAGGCAGCTGAAAGGCACCACAAAACTTGTTCTACCTGCTTTCTGGGCTGAGATGGGGAATCGCTGAATTTTGGACTCGGCTGGTGACAAAATGTTCCAAACACACCCCATGCACAACTCCACCGGGGAAGGTGCCAGAAACGAGTTCTGTTGGTAGTTTTTACACTACCCCGGTAGGCAGCTGAAAGGCACCACAAAACTTGTTCTACCTGCTTTCTGGGCTGAGATGGGGAATCGCTGACTTTTGGACTCGGCTGGTGACAAAATGTTCCAAACACACCCCATGCACACCTCCACCGGGGAAGGTGCCAGAAACGAGTTCTGTTGGTAGTTTTTACACTACCCCGGTAGGCAGCTGAAAGGCACCACAAAACTTGTTCTACCTGCTTTCTGGGCTGAGATGGGGAATCGCTGAATTTTGGACTCGGGCTGGTGACAAAATGTTCCAAACACACCCCATGCACAACTCCACCGGGGAAGGTGCCAGAAACGAGTTCTGTTGGTAGTTTTTACACTACCCCGGTAGGCAGCTGAAAGGCACCACAAAACTTGTTCTACCTGCTTTCTGGGCTGAGATGGGGAATCGCTGACTTTTGGACTCGGCTGGTGACAAAATGTTCCAAACACACCCCATGCACAACTCCACCGGGGAAGGTGCCAGAAACGAGTTCTGTTGGTAGTTTTTACACTACCCCGGTAGGCAGCTGAAAGGCACCACAAAACTTGTTCTACCTGCTTTCTGGGCTGAGATGGGGAATCGCTGAATTTTGGACTCGGCTGGTGACAAAATGTTCCAAACACACCCCATGCACAACTCCACCGGGGAAGGTGTCAGAAACGAGTTCTGTTGGTAGTTCTTACACTACCCCGGTAGGCAGCTGAAAGGCACCACAAAAGTTGTTCTACCTGCTTTCTGGGCTGAGATGGGGAATCGCTGAATTTTGGACTCGGCTGCTGACAAAATGTTCCAAACACACCCCATGCACAACTCCACCGGGGAAGGTGCCAGAAACGAGTTCTGTTGGTAGTTTTTACACTACCCCGGTAGGCAGCTGAAAGGCACCACAAAACTTGTTCTACCTGCTTTCTGGGCTGAGATGGGGAATCGCTGAATTTTGGACTCGGCTGGTGACAAAATGTTCCAAACACACCCCATGCACAACTCCACCGGGGAAGGTGCCAGAAACGAGTTCTGTTGGTAGTTTTTACACTACCCCGGTAGGCAGCTGAAAGGCACCACAAAACTTGTTCTACCTGCTTTCTGGGCTGAGATGGGGAATCGCTGACTTTTGGACTCGGCTGGTGACAAAATGTTCCAAACACACCCCATGCACAACTCCACCGGGGAAGGTGCCAGAAACGAGTTCTGTTGGTAGTTTTTACACTACCCCGGTAGGCAGCTGAAAGGCACCACAAAACTTGTTCTACCTGCTTTCTGGGCTGAGATGGGGAATCGCTGAATTTTGGACTCGGCTGCTGACAAAATGTTCCAAACACACCCCATGCACAACTCCACCGGGAAGGTGCCAGAAACGAGTTCTGTTGGTAGTTTTTACACTACCCCGGTAGGCAGCTGAAAGGCACCACAAAACTTGTTCTACCTGCTTTCTGGGCTGAGATGGGGAATCGCTGACTTTTGGACTCGGCTGGTGACAAAATGTTCCAAACACACCCCATGCACAACTCCACCGGGGAAGGTGCCAGAAACGAGTTCTGTTGGTAGTTTTTACACTACCCCGGTAGGCAGCTGAAAGGCACCACAAAACTTGTTCTACCTGCTTTCTGGGCTGAGATGGGGAATCGCTGAATTTTGGACTCGGCTGGTGACAAAATGTTCCAAATACACCCCATGCACAACTCCACCGGGGAAGGTGCCAGAAACGAGTTCTGTTGGTAGTTTTTACACTACCCCGGTAGGCAGCTGAAAGGCACCACAAAACTTGTTCTACCTGCTTTCTGGGCTGAGATGGGGAATCGCTGAATTTTGGACTCGGCTGCTGACAAAATGTTCCAAACACACCCCATGCACAACTCCACCGGGGAAGGTGCCAGAAACGAGTTCTGTTGGTAGTTTTTACACTACCCCGGTAGGCAGCTGAAAGGCACCACAAAACTTGTTCTACCTGCTTTCTGGGCTGAGATGGGGAACGGCTGACTTTTGGACTCGGCTGGTGACAAAATGTTCCAAACACACCCCATGCACAACTCCACCGGGGAAGGTGCCAGAAACGAGTTCTGTTGGTAGTTTTTACACTACCCCGGTAGGCAGCTGAAAGGCACCACAAAACTTGTTCTACCTGCTTTCTGGGCTGAGATGGGGAATCGCTGAATTTTGGACTCGGCTGGTGACAAAATGTTCCAAATACACCCCATGCACAACTCCACCGGGGAAGGTGCCAGAAACGAGTTCTGTTGGTAGTTTTTACACTACCCCGGTAGGCAGCTGAAAGGCACCACAAAACTTGTTCTTACCTGCTTTCTGGGCTGAGATGGGGAATCGCTGAATTTTGGACTCGGCTGCTGACAAAATGTTCCAAACACACCCCATGCACAACTCCACCGGGGAAGGTGCCAGAAACGAGTTCTGTTGGTAGTTTTTACACTACCCCGGTAGGCAGCTGAAAGGCACCACAAAACTTGTTCTACCTGCTTTCTGGGCTGAGATGGGGAACGGCTGACTTTTGGACTCGGCTGGTGACAAAATGTTCCAAACACACCCCATGCACAACTCCACCGGGGAAGGTGCCAGAAACGAGTTCTGTTGGTAGTTTTTACACTACCCCGGTAGGCAGCTGAAAGGCACCACAAAACTTGTTCTACCTGCTTTCTGGGCTGAGATGGGGAATCGCTGAATTTTGGACTCGGCTGCTGACAAAATGTTCCAAACACACCCCATGCACAACTCCACCGGGGAAGGTGCCAGAAACGAGTTCTGTTGGTAGTTTTTACACTACCCCGGTAGGCAGCTGAAAGGCACCACAAAACTTGTTCTACCTGCTTTCTGGGCTGAGATGGGGAATCGCTGAATTTTGGACTCGGCTGCTGACAAAATGTTCCAAACACACCCCATGCACAACTCCACCGGGGAAGGTGCCAGAAACGAGTTCTGTTGGTAGTTTTTACACTACCCCGGTAGGCAGCTGAAAGGCACCACAAAACTTGTTCTACCTGCTTTCTGGGCTGAGATGGGGAACGGCTGAATTTTGGACTCGGCTGGTGACAAAATGTTCCAAACACACCCCATGCACAACTCCACCGGGGAAGGTGCCAGAAACGAGTTCTGTTGGTAGTTTTTACACTACCCCGGTAGGCAGCTGAAAGGCACCACAAAACTTGTTCTACCTGCTTTCTGGGCTGAGATGGGGAATCGCTGAATTTTGGACTCGGCTGGTGACAAAATGTTCCAAACACACCCCATGCACAACTCCACCGGGGAAGGTGCCAGAAACGAGTTCTGTTGGTAGTTTTTACACTACCCCGGTAGGCAGCTGAAAGGCACCACAAAACTTGTTCTACCTGCTTTCTGGGCTGAGATGGGGAATCGCTGACTTTTGGACTCGGCTGGTGACAAAATGTTCCAAACACACCCCATGCACAACTCCACCGGGGAAGGTGCCAGAAACGAGTTCTGTTGGTAGTTTTTACACTACCCCGGTAGGCAGCTGAAAGGCACCACAAAACTTGTTCTACCTGCTTTCTGGGCTGAGATGGGGAATCGCTGAATTTTGGACTCGGCTGGTGACAAAATGTTCCAAACACACCCCATGCACAACTCCACCGGGGAAGGTGCCAGAAACGAGTTCTGTTGGTAGTTTTTACACTACCCCGGTAGGCAGCTGAAAGGCACCACAAAACTTGTTCTACCTGCTTTCTGGGCTGAGATGGGGAACAGCTGAGTTTTGGACTCGGCTGCTGACAAAATGTTCCAAACACACCCCATGCACAACTCCACCGGGGAAGGTGCCAGAAACGAGTTCTGTTGGTAGTTTTTACACTACCCCGGTAGGCAGCTGAAAGGCACCACAAAACTTGTTCTACCTGCTTTCTGGGCTGAGATGGGGAATCGCTGACTTTTGGACTCGTCTGGTGACAAAATGTTCCAAACACACCCCATGCACAACTCCACCGGGGAAGGTGCCAGAAACGAGTTCTGTTGGTAGTTTTTACACTACGCCGGTAGGCAGCTGAAAGGCACCACAAAACTTGTTCTACCTGCTTTCTGGGCTGAGATGGGGAATCGCTGAATTTTGGACTCGGCTGCTGACAAAATGTTCCAAACACACCCCATGCACAACTCCACCGGGGAAGGTGCCAGAAACGAGTTCTGTTGGTAGTTTTTACACTACCCCGGTAGGCAGCTGAAAGGCACCACAAAACTTGTTCTACCTGCTTTCTGGGCTGAGATGGGGAATCGCTGAATTTTGGACTCGGCTGCTGACAAAATGTTCCAAACACACCCCATGCACAACTCCACCGGGGAAGGTGCCAGAAACGAGTTCTGTTGGTAGTTTTTACACTACCCCGGTAGGCAGCTGAAAGGCACCACAAAACTTGTTCTACCTGCTTTCTGGGCTGAGATGGGGAATCGCTGACTTTTGGACTCGGCTGGTGACAAAATGTTCCAAACACACCCCATGCACAACTCCACCGGGGAAGGTGCCAGAAACGAGTTCTGTTGGTAGTTTTTACACTACCCCGGTAGGCAGCTGAAAGGCACCACAAAACTTGTTCTACCTGCTTTCTGGGCTGAGATGGGGAATCGCTGAATTTTGGACTCGGCTGCTGACAAAATGTTCCAAACACACCCCATGCACAACTCCACCGGGGAAGGGGCCAGAAACGAGTTCTGTTGGTAGTTTTTACACTACCCCGGTAGGCAGCTGAAAGGCACCACAAAACTTGTTCTACCTGCTTTCTGGGCTGAGATGGGGAATCGCTGAATTTTGGACTCGGCTGCTGACAAAATGTTCCAAACACACCCCATGCACAACTCCACCGGGGAAGGGGCCAGAAACGAGTTCTGTTGGTAGTTTTTACACTACCCCGGTAGGCAGCTGAAAGGCACCACAAAACTTGTTCTACCTGCTTTCTGGGCTGAGATGGGGAATCGCTGAATTTTGGACTCGGCTGGTGACAAAATGTTCCAAACACACCCCATGCACAACTCCACCGGGGAAGGTGCCAGAAACGAGTTCTGTTGGTAGTTTTTACACTACCCCGGTAGGCAGCTGAAAGGCACCACAAAACTTGTTCTACCTGCTTTCTGGGCTGAGATGGGGAACGGCTGACTTTTGGACTCGGCTGGTGACAAAATGTTCCAAACACACCCCATGCACAACTCCACCGGGGAAGGTGCCAGAAACGAGTTCTGTTGGTAGTTTTTACACTACCCCGGTAGGCAGCTGAAAGGCACCACAAAACTTGTTCTACCTGCTTTCTGGGCTGAGATGGGGAATCGCTGAATTTTGGACTCGGCTGCTGACAAAATGTTCCAAACACACCCCATGCACAACTCCACTGGGGAAGGTGCCAGAAACGAGTTCTGTTGGTAGTTTTTACACTACCCCGGTAGGCAGCTGAAAGGCACCACAAAACTTGTTCTACCTGCTTTCTGGGCTGAGATGGGGAATCGCTGAATTTTGGACTCGGCTGGTGACAAAATGTTCCAAACACACCCCATGCACAACTCCACCGGGGAAGGTGCCAGAAACGAGTTCTGTTGGTAGTTTTTACACTACCCCGGTAGGCAGCTGAAAGGCACCACAAAACTTGTTCTACCTGCTTTCTGGGCTGAGATGGGGAACGGCTGAATTTTGGACTCGGCTGGTGAAAAAATGTTCCAAACACACCCCATGCACAACTCCACCGGGGAAGGTGCCAGAAACAAGTTCTGTTGGTAGTTTTTACACTACCCCGGTAGGCAGCTGAAAGGCACCACAAAACTTGTTCTACCTGCTTTCTGGGCTGAGATGGGGAATCGCTGAATTTTGGACTCGGCTGGTGACAAAATGTTCCAAACACACCCCATGCACAACTCCACCGGGGAAGGTGCCAGAAACGAGTTCTGTTGGTAGTTTTTACACTACCCCGGTAGGCAGCTGAAAGGCACCACAAAACTTGTTCTACCTGCTTTCTGGGCTGAGATGGGGAATCGCTGAATTTTGGACTCGGCTGGTGACAAAATGTTCCAAACACACCCCATGCACAACTCCACCGGGGAAGGTGCCAGAAACGAGTTCTGTTGGTAGTTTTTACACTACCCCGGTAGGCAGCTGAAAGGCACCACAAAACTTGTTCTACCTGCTTTCTGGGCTGAGATGGGGAATCGCTGAATTTTGGACTCGGCTGGTGACAAAATGTTCCAAACACACCCCATGCACAACTCCACCGGGGAAGGTGCCAGAAACGAGTTCTGTTGGTAGTTTTTACACTACCCCGGTAGGCAGCTGAAAGGCACCACAAAACTTGTTCTACCTGCTTTCTGGGCTGAGATGGGGAATCGCTGAATTTTGGACTCGGCTGCTGACAAAATGTTCCAAACACACCCCATGCACAACTCCACCGGGGAAGGTGCCAGAAACGAGTTCTGTTGGTAGTTTTTACACTACCCCGGTAGGCAGCTGAAAGGCACCACAAAACTTGTTCTACCTGCTTTCTGGGCTGAGATGGGGAATCGCTGAATTTTGGACTCGGCTGCTGACAAAATGTTCCAAACACACCCCATGCACAACTCCACCGGGGAAGGTGCCAGAAACGAGTTCTGTTGGTAGTTTTTACACTACCCCGGTAGGCAGCTGAAAGGCACCACAAAACTTGTTCTACCTGCTTTCTGGGCTGAGATGGGGAATCGCTGAATTTTGGACTCGGCTGGTGACAAAATGTTCCAAACACACCCCATGCACAACTCCACCGGGGAAGGTGCCAGAAACGAGTTCTGTTGGTAGTTTTTACACTACCCCGGTAGGCAGCTGAAAGGCACCACAAAACTTGTTCTACCTACTTTCTGGGCTGAGATGGGGAACGGCTGAATTTTGGACTCGGCTGCTGACAAAATGTTCCAAACACACCCCATGCACAACTCCACCGGGGAAGGTGCCAGAAACGAGTTCTGTTGGTAGTTTTTACACTACCCCGGTAGGCAGCTGAAAGGCACCACAAAACTTGTTCTACCTGCTTTCTGGGCTGAGATGGGGAATCGCTGAATTTTGGACTCGGCTGCTGACAAAATGTTCCAAACACACCCCATGCACAACTCCACCGGGGAAGGGGCCAGAAACGAGTTCTGTTGGTAGTTTTTACACTACCCCGGTAGGCAGCTGAAAGGCACCACAAAACTTGTTCTACCTGCTTTCTGGGCTGAGATGGGGAATCGCTGAATTTTGGACTCGGCTGGTGACAAAATGTTCCAAACACACCCCATGCACAACTCCACCGGGGAAGGTGCCAGAAACGAGTTCTGTTGGTAGTTTTTACACTACCCCGGTAGGCAGCTGAAAGGCACCACAAAACTTGTTCTACCTGCTTTCTGGGCTGAGATGGGGAACGGCTGACTTTTGGACTCGGCTGGTGACAAAATGTTCCAAACACACCCCATGCACAACTCCACCGGGGAAGGTGCCAGAAACGAGTTCTGTTGGTAGTTTTTACACTACCCCGGTAGGCAGCTGAAAGGCACCACAAAACTTGTTCTACCTGCTTTCTGGGCTGAGATGGGGAATCGCTGAATTTTGGACTCGGCTGGTGACAAAATGTTCCAAACACACCCCATGCACAACTCCACCGGGGAAGGTGCCAGAAACGAGTTCTGTTGGTAGTTTTTACACTACCCCGGTAGGCAGCTGAAAGGCACCACAAAACTTGTTCTACCTGCTTTCTGGGCTGAGATGGGGAATCGCTGAATTTTGGACTCGGCTGGTGACAAAATGTTCCAAACACACCCCATGCACAACTCCACCGGGGAAGGTGCCAGAAACGAGTTCTGTTGGTAGTTTTTACACTACCCCGGTAGGCAGCTGAAAGGCACCACAAAACTTGTTCTACCTGCTTTCTGGGCTGAGATGGGGAACGGCTGAATTTTGGACTCGGCTGGTGAAAAAATGTTCCAAACACACCCCATGCACAACTCCACCGGGGAAGGTGCCAGAAACAAGTTCTGTTGGTAGTTTTTACACTACCCCGGTAGGCAGCTGAAAGGCACCACAAAACTTGTTCTACCTGCTTTCTGGGCTGAGATGGGGAATCGCTGAATTTTGGACTGGGCTGGTGACAAAATGTTCCAAACACACCCCATGCACAACTCCACCGGGGAAGGTGCCAGAAACGAGTTCTGTTGGTAGTTTTTACACTACCCCGGTAGGCAGCTGAAAGGCACCACAAAACTTGTTCTACCTGCTTTCTGGGCTGAGATGGGGAACAGCTGAATTTTGGACTCGGCTGCTGACAAAATGTTCCAAACACACCCCATGCACAACTCCACCGGGGAAGGTGCCAGAAACGAGTTCTGTTGGTAGTTTTTACACTACCCCGGTAGGCAGCTGAAAGGCACCACAAAACTTGTTCTACCTGCTTTCTGGGCTGAGATGGGGAATCGCTGAATTTTGGACTCGGCTGCTGACAAAATGTTCCAAACACACCCCATGCACAACTCCACCGGGGAAGGTGCCAGAAACGAGTTCTGTTGGTAGTTTTTACACTACCCCGGTAGGCAGCTGAAAGGCACCACAAAACTTGTTCTACCTGCTTTCTGGGCTGAGATGGGGAACGGTTGAATTTTGGACTCGGCTGGTGACAAAATGTTCCAAACACACCCCATGCACAACTCCACCGGGGAAGGTGCCAGAAACGAGTTCTGTTGGTAGTTTTTACACTACCCCGGTAGGCAGCTGAAAGGCACCACAAAACTTGTTCTACCTGCTTTCTGGGCTGAGATGGGGAATCGCTGAATTTTGGACTCGGCTGGTGACAAAATGTTCCAAACACACCCCATGCACAACTCCACCGGGGAAGGTGCCAGAAACGAGTTCTGTTGGTAGTTTTTACACTACCCCGGTAGGCAGCTGAAAGGCACCACAAAACTTGTTCTACCTGCTTTCTGGGCTGAGATGGGGAATCGCTGAATTTTGGACTCGGCTGGTGACAAAATGTTCCAAACACACCCCATGCACAACTCCACCGGGGAAGGTGCCAGAAACGAGTTCTGTTGGTAGTTTTTACACTACCCCGGTAGGCAGCTGAAAGGCACCACAAAACTTGTTCTACCTGCTTTCTGGGCTGAGATGGGGAACGGCTGAATTTTGGACTCGGCTGCTGACAAAATGTTCCAAACACACCCCATGCACAACTCCACCGGGGAAGGTGCCAGAAACGAGTTCTGTTGGTAGTTTTTACACTACCCCGGTAGGCAGCTGAAAGGCACCACAAAACTTGTTCTACCTGCTTTCTGGGCTGAGATGGGGAATCGCTGAATTTTGGACTCGGCTGGTGACAAAATGTTCCAAACACACCCCATGCACAACTCCACCGGGGAAGGTGCCAGAAACGAGTTCTGTTGGTAGTTTTTACACTACCCCCGGTAGGCAGCTGAAAGGCACCACAAAACTTGTTCTACCTGCTTTCTGGGCTGAGATGGGGAATCGCTGAATTTTGGACTCGGCTGGTGACAAAATGTTCCAAACACACCCCATGCACAACTCCACCGGGGAAGGTGCCAGAAACGAGTTCTGTTGGTAGTTTTTACACTACCCCGGTAGGCAGCTGAAAGGCACCACAAAACTTGTTCTACCTGCTTTCTGGGCTGAGATGGGGAATCGCTGACTTTTGGACTCGGCTGGTGACAAAATGTTCCAAACACACCCCATGCACAACTCCACCGGGGAAGGTGCCAGAAACGAGTTCTGTTGGTAGTTTTTACACTACCCCGGTAGGCAGCTGAAAGGCACCACAAAACTTGTTCTACCTGCTTTCTGGGCTGAGATGGGGAACGGCTGACTTTTGGACTCGGCTGCTGACAAAATGTTCCAAACACACCCCATGCACAACTCCACCGGGGAAGGTGCCAGAAACGAGTTCTGTTGGTAGTTTTTACACTACCCCGGTAGGCAGCTGAAAGGCACCACAAAACTTGTTCTACCTGCTTTCTGGGCTGAGATGGGGAATCGCTGAATTTTGGACTCGGCTGCTGACAAAATGTTCCAAACACACCCCATGCACAACTCCACCGGGGAAGGTGCCAGAAACGAGTTCTGTTGGTAGTTTTTACACTACCCCGGTAGGCAGCTGAAAGGCACCACAAAACTTGTTCTACCTGCTTTCTGGGCTGAGATGGGGAACCGCTGAATTTTGGACTCGGCTGGTGACAAAATGTTCCAAACACACCCCATGCACAACTCCACCGGGGAAGGGGCCAGAAACGAGTTCTGTTGGTAGTTTTTACACTACCCCGGTAGGCAGCTGAAAGGCACCACAAAACTTGTTCTACCTGCTTTCTGGGCTGAGATGGGGAATCGCTGAATTTTGGACTCGGCTGGTGACAAAATGTTCCAAACACACCCCATGCACAACTCCACCGGGGAAGGTGCCAGAAACGAGTTCCGTTGGTAGTTTTTACACTACCCCGGTAGGCAGCTGAAAGGCACCACAAAACTTGTTCTACCTGCTTTCTGGGCTGAGATGGGGAATCGCTGAATTTTGGACTCGGCTGGTGACAAAATGTTCCAAACACACCCCATGCACAACTCCACCGGGGAAGGTGCCAGAAACGAGTTCTGTTGGTAGTTTTTACACTACCCCGGTAGGCAGCTGAAAGGCACCACAAAACTTGTTCTACCTGCTTTCTGGGCTGAGATGGGGAACGGCTGAGTTTTGGACTCGGCTGCTGACAAAATGTTCCAAACACACCCCATGCACAACTCCACCGGGGAAGGGGCCAGAAACGAGTTCTGTTGGTAGTTTTTACACTACCCCGGTAGGCAGCTGAAAGGCACCACAAAACTTGTTCTACCTGCTTTCTGGGCTGAGATGGGGAATCGCTGAATTTTGGACTCGGGTGGTGACAAAATGTTCCAAACACACCCCATGCACAACTCCACCGGGGAAGGTGCCAGAAACGAGTTCTGTTGGTAGTTTTTACACTACCCCGGTAGGCAGCTGAAAGGCACCACAAAACTTGTTCTACCTGCTTTCTGGGCTGAGATGGGGAACAGCTGAGTTTTGGACTCGGCTGGTGACAAAATGTTCCAAACACACCCCATGCACAACTCCACCGAGGAAGGTGCCAGAAACGAGTTCTGTTGGTAGTTTTTACACTACCCCGGTAGGCAGCTGAAAGGCACCACAAAACTTGTTCTACCTGCTTCTGGGCTGAGATGGGGAATCGCTGAATTTTGGACTCGGCTGGTGACAAAATGTTCCAAACACACCCCATGCACAGCTCCACCGGCAAAGGTGCCAGAAACGAGTTCTGTTGGTAGTTTTTACACTACCCCGGTAGGCAGCTGAAAGGCACCACAAAACTTGTTCTACCTGCTTTCTGGGCTGAGATGGGGAACGGCTGAGTTTTGGACTTGGCTGCTGACAAAATGTTCCAAACACACCCCATGCACAGCTCCACCGGCAAAGGTGCCAGAAACGAGTTCTGTTGGTAGTTTTTACACTACCCCGGTAGGCAGCTGAAAGGCACCACAAAACTTGTTCTACCTGCTTTCTGGGCTGAGATGGGGAACGGCTGACTTTTGGACTCGGCTGCTGACAAAATGTTCCAAACACACCCCATGCACAACTCCACCGGGGAAGGTGCCAGAAACGAGTTCTGTTGGTAGTTTTTACACTACCCCGGTAGGCAGCTGAAAGGCACCACAAAACTTGTTCTACCTGCTTTCTGGGCTGAGATGGGGAATCGCTGAATTTTGGACTCGGCTGGTGACAAAATGTTCCAAACACACCCCATGCACAACTCCACCGGGGAAGGTGCCAGAAACGAGTTCCGTTGGTAGTTTTTACACTACCCCGGTAGGCAGCTGAAAGGCACCACAAAACTTGTTCTACCTGCTTTCTGGGCTGAGATGGGGAATCGCTGAATTTTGGACTCGGCTGGTGACAAAATGTTCCAAACACACCCCATGCACACCTCCACCGGGGAAGGTGCCAGAAACGAGTTCTGTTGGTAGTTTTTACACTACCCCGGTAGGCAGCTGAAAGGCACCACAAAACTTGTTCTACCTGCTTTCTGGGCTGAGATGGGGAATCGCTGAATTTTGGACTCGGCTGCTGACAAAATGTTCCAAACACACCCCATGCACAACTCCACCGGGGAAGGTGCCAGAAACGAGTTCTGTTGGTAGTTTTTACACTACCCCGGTAGGCAGCTGAAAGGCACCACAAAACTTGTTCTACCTGCTTTCTGGGCTGAGATGGGGAACGGCTGAATTTTGGACTCGGCTGCTGACAAAATGTTCCAAACACACCCCATGCACAACTCCACCGGGGAAGGTGCCAGAAACGAGTTCTGTTGGTAGTTTTTACACTACCCCGGTAGGCAGCTGAAAGGCACCACAAAACTTGTTCTACCTGCTTTCTGGGCTGAGATGGGGAATCGCTGAATTTTGGACTCGGCTGGTGACAAAATGTTCCAAACACACCCCATGCACAACTCCACCGGGGAAGGTGCCAGAAACGAGTTCTGTTGGTAGTTTTTACACTACCCCGGTAGGCAGCTGAAAGGCACCACAAAACTTGTTCTACCTGCTTTCTGGGCTGAGATGGGGAATCGCTGAATTTTGGACTCGGCTGGTGACAAAATGTTCCAAACACACCCCATGCACAACTCCACCGGGGAAGGTGCCAGAAACGAGTTCTGTTGGTAGTTTTTACACTACCCCGGTAGGCAGCTGAAAGGCACCACAAAACTTGTTCTACCTGCTTTCTGGGCTGAGATGGGGAATCGCTGACTTTTGGACTCGGCTGGTGACAAAATGTTCCAAACACACCCCATGCACAACTCCACCGGGGAAGGTGCCAGAAACGAGTTCTGTTGGTAGTTTTTACACTACCCCGGTAGGCAGCTGAAAGGCACCACAAAACTTGTTCTACCTGCTTTCTGGGCTGAGATGGGGAACGGCTGACTTTTGGACTCGGCTGCTGACAAAATGTTCCAAACACACCCCATGCACAACTCCACCGGGGAAGGTGCCAGAAACGAGTTCTGTTGGTAGTTTTTACACTACCCCGGTAGGCAGCTGAAAGGCACCACAAAACTTGTTCTACCTGCTTTCTGGGCTGAGATGGGGAATCGCTGAATTTTGGACTCGGCTGCTGACAAAATGTTCCAAACACACCCCATGCACAACTCCACCGGGGAAGGTGCCAGAAACGAGTTCTGTTGGTAGTTTTTACACTACCCCGGTAGGCAGCTGAAAGGCACCACAAAACTTGTTCTACCTGCTTTCTGGGCTGAGATGGGGAACCGCTGAATTTTGGACTCGGCTGCTGACAAAATGTTCCAAACACACCCCATGCACAACTCCACCGGGGAAGGTGCCAGAAACGAGTTCTGTTGGTAGTTTTTACACTACCCCGGTAGGCAGCTGAAAGGCACCACAAAACTTGTTCTACCTGCTTTCTGGGCTGAGATGGGGAATCGCTGAATTTTGGACTCGGCTGGTGACAAAATGTTCCAAACACACCCCATGCACAACTCCACCGGGGAAGGTGCCAGAAACGAGTTCCGTTGGTAGTTTTTACACTACCCCGGTAGGCAGCTGAAAGGCACCACAAAACTTGTTCTACCTGCTTTCTGGGCTGAGATGGGGAATCGCTGAATTTTGGACTCGGCTGCTGACAAAATGTTCCAAACACACCCCATGCACAACTCCACCGGGGAAGGTGCCAGAAACGAGTTCTGTTGGTAGTTTTTACACTACCCCGGTAGGCAGCTGAAAGGCACCACAAAACTTGTTCTACCTGCTTTCTGGGCTGAGATGGGGAACGGCTGAGTTTTGGACTCGGCTGCTGACAAAATGTTCCAAACACACCCCATGCACAACTCCACCGGGGAAGGTGCCAGAAACGAGTTCTGTTGGTAGTTTTTACACTACCCCGGTAGGCAGCTGAAAGGCACCACAAAACTTGTTCTACCTGCTTTCTGGGCTGAGATGGGGAATCGCTGAATTTTGGACTCGGCTGGTGACAGAATGTTCCAAACACACCCCATGCACAACTCCACCGGGGAAGGTGCCAGAAACGAGTTCTGTTGGTAGTTTTTACACTACCCCGGTAGGCAGCTGAAAGGCACCACAAAACTTGTTCTACCTGCTTTCTGGGCTGAGATGGGGAACAGCTGAGTTTTGGACTCGGCTGGTGACAAAATGTTCCAAACACACCCCATGCACAACTCCACCGAGGAAGGTGCCAGAAACGAGTTCTGTTGGTAGTTTTTACACTACCCCGGTAGGCAGCTGAAAGGCACCACAAAACTTGTTCTACCTGCTTCTGGGCTGAGATGGGGAATCGCTGAATTTTGGACTCGGCTGGTGACAAAATGTTCCAAACACACCCCATGCACAGCTCCACCGGCAAAGGTGCCAGAAACGAGTTCTGTTGGTAGTTTTTACACTACCCCGGTAGGCAGCTGAAAGGCACCACAAAACTTGTTCTACCTGCTTTCTGGGCTGAGATGGGGAACGGCTGAGTTTTGGACTTGGCTGCTGACAAAATGTTCCAAACACACCCCATGCACAGCTCCACCGGCAAAGGTGCCAGAAACGAGTTCTGTTGGTAGTTTTTACACTACCCCGGTAGGCAGCTGAAAGGCACCACAAAACTTGTTCTACCTGCTTTCTGGGCTGAGATGGGGAACGGCTGACTTTTGGACTCGGCTGCTGACAAAATGTTCCAAACACACCCCATGCACAACTCCACCGGGGAAGGTGCCAGAAACGAGTTCTGTTGGTAGTTTTTACACTACCCCGGTAGGCAGCTGAAAGGCACCACAAAACTTGTTCTACCTGCTTTCTGGGCTGAGATGGGGAATCGCTGAATTTTGGACTCGGCTGGTGACAAAATGTTCCAAACACACCCCATGCACAACTCCACCGGGGAAGGTGCCAGAAACGAGTTCCGTTGGTAGTTTTTACACTACCCCGGTAGGCAGCTGAAAGGCACCACAAAACTTGTTCTACCTGCTTTCTGGGCTGAGATGGGGAATCGCTGAATTTTGGACTCGGCTGCTGACAAAATGTTCCAAACACACCCCATGCACAACTCCACCGGGGAAGGTGCCAGAAACGAGTTCTGTTGGTAGTTTTTACACTACCCCGGTAGGCAGCTGAAAGGCACCACAAAACTTGTTCTACCTGCTTTCTGGGCTGAGATGGGGAACGGCTGAGTTTTGGACTCGGCTGCTGACAAAATGTTCCAAACACACCCCATGCACAACTCCACCGGGGAAGGTGCCAGAAACGAGTTCTGTTGGTAGTTTTTACACTACCCCGGTAGGCAGCTGAAAGGCACCACAAAACTTGTTCTACCTGCTTTCTGGGCTGAGATGGGGAATCGCTGAATTTTGGACTCGGCTGGTGACAGAATGTTCCAAACACACCCCATGCACAACTCCACCGGGGAAGGTGCCAGAAACGAGTTCTGTTGGTAGTTTTTACACTACCCCGGTAGGCAGCTGAAAGGCACCACAAAACTTGTTCTACCTGCTTTCTGGGCTGAGATGGGGAACAGCTGAGTTTTGGACTCGGCTGCTGACAAAATGTTCCAAACACACCCCATGCACAACTCCACCGGGGAAGGTGCCAAAACGAGTTCTGTTGGTAGTTTTTACACTACCCCGGTAGGCAGCTGAAAGGCACCACAAAACTTGTTCTACCTGCTTTCTGGGCTGAGATGGGGAACAGCTGAGTTTTGGACTCGGCTGGTGACAAAATGTTCCAAACACACCCCATGCACAACTCCACCGGGGAAGGTGCCAGAAACGAGTTCTGTTGGTAGTTTTTACACTACCCCGGTAGGCAGCTGAAAGGCACCACAAAACTTGTTCTACCTGCTTCTGGGCTGAGATGGGGAATCGCTGAATTTTGGACTCGGCTGGTGACAAAATGTTCCAAACACACCCCATGCACAGCTCCACCGGCAAAGGTGCCAGAAACGAGTTCTGTTGGTAGTTTTTACACTACCCCGGTAGGCAGCTGAAAGGCACCACAAAACTTGTTCTACCTGCTTTCTGGGCTGAGATGGGGAACGGCTGACTTTTGGACTCGGCTGGTGACAAAATGTTCCAAACACACCCCATGCACAGCTCCACCGGCAAAGGTGCCAGAAACGAGTTCTGTTGGTAGTTTTTACACTACCCCGGTAGGCAGCTGAAAGGCACCACAAAACTTGTTCTACCTGCTTTCTGGGCTGAGATGGGGAATCGCTGAATTTTGGACTCGGCTGGTGACAAAATGTTCCAAACACACCCCATGCACACCTCCACCGGGGAAGGTGCCAGAAACGAGTTCTGTTGGTAGTTTTTACACTACCCCGGTAGGCAGCTGAAAGGCACCACAAAACTTGTTCTACCTGCTTTCTGGGCTGAGATGGGGAATCGCTGACTTTTGGACTCGGCTGGTGACAAAATGTTCCAAACACACCCCATGCACAACTCCACCGGGGAAGGTGCCAGAAACGAGTTCCGTTGGTAGTTTTTACACTACCACCGGTAGGCAGCTGAAAGGCACCACAAAAGTTGTTCTACCTGCTTTCTGGGCTGAGATGGGGAATCGCTGAATTTTGGACTCGGCTGGTGACAAAATGTTCCAAACACACCCCATGCACAACTCCACCGGGGAAGGTGCCAGAAACGAGTTCTGTTGGTAGTTTTTACACTACCCCGGTAGGCAGCTGAAAGGCACCACAAAACTTGTTCTACCTGCTTTCTGGGCTGAGATGGGGAACGGCTGAATTTTGGACTCGGCTGCTGACAAAATGTTCCAAACACACCCCATGCACAACTCCACCGGGGAAGGTGCCAGAAACGAGTTCTGTTGGTAGTTTTTACACTACCCCGGTAGGCAGCTGAAAGGCACCACAAAACTTGTTCTACCTGCTTTCTGGGCTGAGATGGGGAACAGCTGAGTTTTGGACTCGGCTGGTAACAAAATGTTCCAAACACACCCCATGCACAACTCCACCGGGGAAGGTGCCAAAACGAGTTCTGTTGGTAGTTTTTACACTACCCCGGTAGGCAGCTGAAAGGCACCACAAAACTTGTTCTACCTGCTTTCTGGGCTGAGATGGGGAACAGCTGAATTTTGGACTCGGCTGGTGACAAAATGTTCCAAACACACCCCATGCACAACTCCACCGAGGAAGGTGCCAGAAACGAGTTCTGTTGGTAGTTTTTACACTACCCCGGTAGGCAGCTGAAAGGCACCACAAAACTTGTTCTACCTGCTTCTGGGCTGAGATGGGGAATCGCTGAATTTTGGACTCGGCTGGTGACAAAATGTTCCAAACACACCCCATGCACAGCTCCACCGGCAAAGGTGCCAGAAACGAGTTCTGTTGGTAGTTTTTACACTACCCCGGTAGGCAGCTGAAAGGCACCACAAAACTTGTTCTACCTGCTTTCTGGGCTGAGATGGGGAATCGCTGAATTTTGGACTCGGCTGCTGACAAAATGTTCCAAACACACCCCATGCACAACTCCACCGGGGAAGGTGCCAGAAACGAGTTCTGTTGGTAGTTTTTACACTACCCCGGTAGGCAGCTGAAAGGCACCACAAAACTTGTTCTACCTGCTTTCTGGGCTGAGATGGGGAATCGCTGAATTTTGGACTCGGCTGGTGACAGAATGTTCCAAACACACCCCATGCACAACTCCACCGGGGAAGGTGCCAGAAACGAGTTCTGTTGGTAGTTTTTACACTACCCCGGTAGGCAGCTGAAAGGCATCACAAAACTTGTTCTACCTGCTTTCTGGGCTGAGATGGGGAACAGCTGAGTTTTGGACTCGGCTGCTGACAAAATGTTCCAAACACACCCCATGCACAACTCCACCGGGGAAGGTGCCAAAACGAGTTCTGTTGGTAGTTTTTACACTACCCCGGTAGGCAGCTGAAAGGCACCACAAAACTTGTTCTACCTGCTTTCTGGGCTGAGATGGGGAACAGCTGAGTTTTGGACTCGGCTGGTGACAAAATGTTCCAAACACACCCCATGCACAACTCCACCGAGGAAGGTGCCAGAAACGAGTTCTGTTGGTAGTTTTTACACTACCCCGGTAGGCAGCTGAAAGGCACCACAAAACTTGTTCTACCTGCTTCTGGGCTGAGATGGGGAATCGCTGAATTTTGGACTCGGCTGGTGACAAAATGTTCCAAACACACCCCATGCACAGCTCCACCGGCAAAGATGCCAGAAACGAGTTCTTTTGGTAGTTTTTACACTACCCCGGTAGGCAGCTGAAAGGCACCACAAAACTTGTTCTACCTGCTTTCTGGGCTGAGATGGGGAATCGCTGAGTTTTGGACTTGGCTGCTGACAAAATGTTCCAAACACACCCCATGCACAGCTCCACCGGCAAAGGTGCCAGAAACGAGTTCTGTTGGTAGTTTTTACACTACCCCGGTAGGCAGCTGAAAGGCACCACAAAACTTGTTCTACCTGCTTTCTGGGCTGAGATGGGGAACCGCTGAATTTTGGACTCGGCTGGTGACAAAATGTTCCAAACACACCCCATGCACAACTCCACCGGGGAAGGTGCCAGAAACGAGTTCTGTTGGTAGTTTTTACACTACCCCGGTAGGCAGCTGAAAGGCACCACAAAACTTGTTCTACCTGCTTTCTGGGCTGAGATGGGGAATCGCTGAATTTTGGACTCGGCTGGTGACAAAATGTTCCAAACACACCCCATGCACAACTCCACCGGGGAAGGTGCCAGAAACGAGTTCCGTTGGTAGTTTTTACACTACCCCGGTAGGCAGCTGAAAGGCACCACAAAACTTGTTCTACCTGCTTTCTGGGCTGAGATGGGGAATCGCTGAATTTTGGACTCGGCTGGTGACAAAATGTTCCAAACACACCCCATGCACAACTCCACCGGGGAAGGTGCCAGAAACGAGTTCTGTTGGTAGTTTTTACACTACCCCGGTAGGCAGCTGAAAGGCACCACAAAACTTGTTCTACCTGCTTTCTGGGCTGAGATGGGGAACGGCTGAGTTTTGGACTCGGCTGCTGACAAAATGTTCCAAACACACCCCATGCACAACTCCACCGGGGAAGGTGCCAGAAACGAGTTCTGTTGGTAGTTTTTACACTACCCCGGTAGGCAGCTGAAAGGCACCACAAAACTTGTTCTACCTGCTTTCTGGGCTGAGATGGGGAATCGCTGAATTTTGGACTCGGCTGGTGACAGAATGTTCCAAACACACCCCATGCACAACTCCACCGGGGAAGGTGCCAGAAACGAGTTCTGTTGGTAGTTTTTACACTACCCCGGTAGGCAGCTGAAAGGCACCACAAAACTTGTTCTACCTGCTTTCTGGGCTGAGATGGGGAACAGCTGAGTTTTGGACTCGGCTGGTGACAAAATGTTCCAAACACACCCCATGCACAACTCCACCGGGGAAGGTGCCAGAAACGAGTTCTGTTGGTAGTTTTTACACTACCCCGGTAGGCAGCTGAAAGGCACCACAAAACTTGTTCTACCTGCTTCTGGGCTGAGATGGGGAATCGCTGAATTTTGGACTCGGCTGCTGACAAAATGTTCCAAACACACCCCATGCACAGCTCCACCGGCAAAGGTGCCAGAAACGAGTTCTGTTGGTAGTTTTTACACTACCCCGGTAGGCAGCTGAAAGGCACCACAAAACTTGTTCTACCTGCTTTCTGGGCTGAGATGGGGAACGGCTGAGTTTTGGACTTGGCTGCTGACAAAATGTTCCAAACACACCCCATGCACAGCTCCACCGGCAAAGGTGCCAGAAACGAGTTCTGTTGGTAGTTTTTACACTACCCCGGTAGGCAGCTGAAAGGCACCACAAAACTTGTTCTACCTGCTTTCTGGGCTGAGATGGGGAACGGCTGACTTTTGGACTCGGCTGGTGACAAAATGTTCCAAACACACCCCATGCACAACTCCACCGGGGAAGGTGCCAGAAACGAGTTCTGTTGGTAGTTTTTACACTACCCCGGTAGGCAGCTGAAAGGCACCACAAAACTTGTTCTACCTGCTTTCTGGGCTGAGATGGGGAATCGCTGAATTTTGGACTCGGCTGGTGACAAAATGTTCCAAACACACCCCATGCACAACTCCACCGGGGAAGGTGCCAGAAACGAGTTCCGTTGGTAGTTTTTACACTACCCCGGTAGGCAGCTGAAAGGCACCACAAAACTTGTTCTACCTGCTTTCTGGGCTGAGATGGGGAATCGCTGAATTTTGGACTCGGCTGGTGACAAAATGTTCCAAACACACCCCATGCACAACTCCACCGGGGAAGGTGCCAGAAACGAGTTCCGTTGGTAGTTTTTACACTACCCCGGTAGGCAGCTGAAAGGCACCACAAAACTTGTTCTACCTGCTTTCTGGGCTGAGATGGGGAACGGCTGAGTTTTGGACTCGGCTGCTGACAAAATGTTCCAAACACACCCCATGCACAACTCCACCGGGGAAGGTGCCAGAAACGAGTTCTGTTGGTAGTTTTTACACTACCCCGGTAGGCAGCTGAAAGGCACCACAAAACTTGTTCTACCTGCTTTCTGGGCTGAGATGGGGAATCGCTGAATTTTGGACTCGGCTGGTGACAGAATGTTCCAAACACACCCCATGCACAACTCCACCGGGAAGGTGCCAGAAACGAGTTCTGTTGGTAGTTTTTACACTACCCCGGTAGGCAGCTGAAAGGCACCACAAAACTTGTTCTACCTGCTTTCTGGGCTGAGATGGGGAACAGCTGAGTTTTGGACTCGGCTGCTGACAAAATGTTCCAAACACACCCCATGCACAACTCCACCGGGGAAGGTGCCAAAACGAGTTCTGTTGGTAGTTTTTACACTACCCCGGTAGGCAGCTGAAAGGCACCACAAAACTTGTTCTACCTGCTTTCTGGGCTGAGATGGGGAACAGCTGAATTTTGGACTCGGCTGGTGACAAAATGTTCCAAACACACCCCATGCACAACTCCACCGAGGAAGGTGCCAGAAAACGAGTTCTGTTGGTAGTTTTTACACTACCCCGGTAGGCAGCTGAAAGGCACCACAAAACTTGTTCTACCTGCTTCTGGGCTGAGATGGGGAATCGCTGAATTTTGGACTCGGCTGGTGACAAAATGTTCCAAACACACCCCATGCACACCTCCACCGGCAAAGATGCCAGAAACGAGTTCTTTTGGTAGTTTTTACACTACCCCGGTAGGCAGCTGAAAGGCACCACAAAACTTGTTCTACCTGCTTTCTGGGCTGAGATGGGGAACGGCTGAGTTTTGGACTTGGCTGCTGACAAAATGTTCCAAACACACCCCATGCACAGCTCCACCGGCAAAGGTGCCAGAAACGAGTTCTGTTGGTAGTTTTTACACTACCCCGGTAGGCAGCTGAAAGGCACCACAAAACTTGTTCTACCTGCTTTCTGGGCTGAGATGGGGAACGGCTGACTTTTGGACTCGGCTGCTGACAAAATGTTCCAAACACACCCCATGCACAACTCCACCGGGGAAGGTGCCAGAAACGAGTTCTGTTGGTAGTTTTTACACTACCCCGGTAGGCAGCTGAAAGGCACCACAAAACTTGTTCTACCTGCTTTCTGGGCTGAGATGGGGAATCGCTGAATTTTGGACTCGGCTGGTGACAAAATGTTCCAAACACACCCCATGCACAACTCCACCGGGGAAGGTGCCAGAAACGAGTTCTGTTGGTAGTTTTTACACTACCCCGGTAGGCAGCTGAAAGGCACCACAAAACTTGTTCTACCTGCTTTCTGGGCTGAGATGGGGAACCGCTGAATTTTGGACTCGGCTGGTGACAAAATGTTCCAAACACACCCCATGCACAGCTCCACCGGCAAAGGTGCCAGAAACGAGTTCTGTTGGTAGTTTTTACACTACCCCGGTAGGCAGCTGAAAGGCACCACAAAACTTGTTCTACCTGCTTTCTGGGCTGAGATGGGGAACGGCTGAGTTTTGGACTCGGCTGGTGACAAAATGTTCCAAACACACCCCATGCACAACTCCACCGGGGAAGGTGCCAGAAACGAGTTCTGTTGGTAGTTTTTACACTACCCCGGTAGGCAGCTGAAAGGCACCACAAAACTTGTTCTACCTGCTTTCTGGGCTGAGATGGGGAACGGCTGAGTTTTGGACTCGGCTGGTGACAAAATGTTCCAAACACACCCCATGCACAACTCCACCGGGGAAGGTGCCAGAAACGAGTTCTGTTGGTAGTTTTTACACTACCCCGGTAGGCAGCTGAAAGGCACCACAAAACTTGTTCTACCTGCTTTCTGGGCTGAGATGGGGAACGGCTGAATTTTGGACTCGGCTGGTGACAAAATGTTCCAAACACACCCCATGCACAACTCCACCGGGGAAGGTGCCAGAAACGAGTTCTGTTGGTAGTTTTTACACTACCCCGGTAGGCAGCTGAAAGGCACCACAAAACTTGTTCTACCTGCTTTCTGGGCTGAGATGGGGAACGGCTGACTTTTGGACTCGGCTGCTGACAAAATGTTCCAAACACACCCCATGCACAACTCCACCGGGGAAGGTGCCAAAACGAGTTCTGTTGGTAGTTTTTACACTACCCCGGTAGGCAGCTGAAAGGCACCACAAAACTTGTTCTACCTGCTTTCTGGGCTGAGATGGGGAATCGCTGAATTTTGGACTCGGCTGGTGACAAAATGTTCCAAACACACCCCATGCACAACTCCACCGGGGAAGGTGCCAGAAACGAGTTCCGTTGGTAGTTTTTACACTACCCCGGTAGGCAGCTGAAAGGCACCACAAAACTTGTTCTACCTGCTTTCTGGGCTGAGATGGGGAATCGCTGAATTTTGGACTCGGCTGGTGACAAAATGTTCCAAACACACCCCATGCACAACTCCACCGGGGAAGGTGCCAGAAACGAGTTCTGTTGGTAGTTTTTACACTACCCCGGTAGGCAGCTGAAAGGCACCACAAAACTTGTTCTACCTGCTTTCTGGGCTGAGATGGGGAATCGCTGAATTTTGGACTCGGCTGCTGACAAAATGTTCCAAACACACCCCATGCACAACTCCACCGGGGAAGGTGCCAGAAACGAGTTCTGTTGGTAGTTTTTACACTACCCCGGTAGGCAGCTGAAAGGCACCACAAAACTTGTTCTACCTGCTTTCTGGGCTGAGATGGGGAACAGCTGAGTTTTGGACTCGGCTGGTGACAAAATGTTCCAAACACACCCCATGCACAACTCCACCGGGGAAGGTGCCAAAACGAGTTCTGTTGGTAGTTTTTACACTACCCCGGTAGGCAGCTGAAAGGCACCACAAAACTTGTTCTACCTGCTTTCTGGGCTGAGATGGGGAACAGCTGAGTTTTGGACTCGGCTGGTGACAGAATGTTCCAAACACACCCCATGCACAACTCCACCGAGGAAGGTGCCAGAAACGAGTTCTGTTGGTAGTTTTTACACTACCCCGGTAGGCAGCTGAAAGGCACCACAAAACTTGTTCTACCTGCTTTCTGGGCTGAGATGGGGAATCGCTGAATTTTGGACTCGGCTGCTGACAAAATGTTCCAAACACACCCCATGCACAGCTCCACCGGCAAAGGTGCCAGAAACGAGTTCTGTTGGTAGTTTTTACACTACCCCGGTAGGCAGCTGAAAGGCACCACAAAACTTGTTCTACCTGCTTTCTGGGCTGAGATGGGGAACGGCTGAATTTTGGACTCGGCTGCTGACAAAATGTTCCAAACACACCCCATGCACAACTCCACCGGGGAAGGTGCCAGAAACGAGTTCTGTTGGTAGTTTTTACACTACCCCGGTAGGCAGCTGAAAGGCACCACAAAACTTGTTCTACCTGCTTTCTGGGCTGAGATGGGGAATCGCTGACTTTTGGACTCGGCTGGTGACAGAATGTTCCAAACACACCCCATGCACAACTCCACCGGGGAAGGTGCCAGAAACGAGTTCTGTTGGTAGTTTTTACACTACCCCGGTAGGCAGCTGAAAGGCACCACAAAACTTGTTCTACCTGCTTTCTGGGCTGAGATGGGGAACAGCTGAGTTTTGGACTCGGCTGCTGACAAAATGTTCCAAACACACCCCATGCACAACTCCACCGGGGAAGGTGCCAAAACGAGTTCTGTTGGTAGTTTTTACACTACCCCGGTAGGCAGCTGAAAGGCACCACAAAACTTTTTCTACCTGCTTTCTGGGCTGAGATGGGGAACAGCTGAGTTTTGGACTCGGCTGGTGACAAAATGTTCCAAACACACCCCATGCACAACTCCACCGAGGAAGGTGCCAGAAACGAGTTCTGTTGGTAGTTTTTACACTACCCCGGTAGGCAGCTGAAAGGCACCACAAAACTTGTTCTACCTGCTTCTGGGCTGAGATGGGGAATCGCTGAATTTTGGACTCGGCTGCTGACAAAATGTTCCAAACACACCCCATGCACAGCTCCACCGGCAAAGGTGCCAGAAACGAGTTCTGTTGGTAGTTTTTACACTACCCCGGTAGGCAGCTGAAAGGCACCACAAAAGTTTTTCTACCTGCTTTCTGGGCTGAGATGGGGAACGGCTGAGTTTTGGACTTGGCTGCTGACAAAATGTTCCAAACACACCCCATGCACAGCTCCACCGGCAAAGGTGCCAGAAACGAGTTCTGTTGGTAGTTTTTACACTACCCCGGTAGGCAAGAGAAAGGCACCACAAAACTTGTTCTACCTGCTTTCTGGGCTGAGATGGAGAATCGCTGAATTTTGGACTTGGCTGGTGACAAAATGTTCCAAACACACCCCATGCACAACTCCACCGGGGAAGGTGCCAGAAACGAGTTCTGTTGGTAGTTTTTACACTACCCCGGTAGGCAAGAGAAAGGCACCACAAAACTTGTTCTACCTGCTTTCTGGGCTGAGATGGGGAATCGCTGAATTTTGGACTCGGCTGGTGACAAAATGTTCCAAACACACCCCATGCACAACTCCACCGGGGAAGGTGCCAGAAACGAGTTCTGTTGGTAGTTTTTACACTACCCCGGTAGGCAAGAGAAAGGCACCACAAAACTTGTTCTACCTGCTTTCTGGGCTGAGATGGGGAATCGCTGACTTTTGGACTCGGCTGGTGACAAAATGTTCCAAACACACCCCATGCACAACTCCACCGGGGAAGGTGCCAGAAACGAGTTCTGTTGGTAGTTTTTACACTACCCCGGTAGGCAGCTGAAAGGCACCACAAAACTTGTTCTACCTGCTTTCTGGGCTGAGATGGGGAATCGCTGAATTTTGGACTCGGCTGGTGACAAAATGTTCCAAACACACCCCATGCACAACTCCACCGGGGAAGGTGCCAGAAACGAGTTCTGTTGATACTTTTTACACTACCCCGGTAGGCAGCTGAAAGGCACCACAAAACTTGTTCTACCTGCTTCTGGGCTGAGATGGGGAATCGCTGAATTTTGGACTCGGCTGCTGACAAAATGTTCCAAACACACCCCATGCACAGCTCCACCGGCAAAGGTGCCAGAAACGAGTTCTGTTGGTAGTTTTTACACTACCCCGGTAGGCAGCTGAAAGGCACCACAAAACTTGTTCTACCTGCTTTCTGGGCTGAGATGGGGAACGGCTGAGTTTTGGACTTGGCTGCTGACAAAATGTTCCAAACACACCCCATGCACAGCTCCACCGGCAAAGGTGCCAGAAACGAGTTCTGTTGGTAGTTTTTACACTACCCCGGTAGGCAGCTGAAAGGCACCACAAAACTTGTTCTACCTGCTTTCTGGGCTGAGATGGGGAACGGCTGACTTTTGGACTCGGCTGGTGACAAAATGTTCCAAACACACCCCATGCACAACTCCACCGGGGAAGGTGCCAGAAACGAGTTCTGTTGGTAGTTTTTACACTACCCCGGTAGGCAGCTGAAAGGCACCACAAAACTTGTTCTACCTGCTTTCTGGGCTGAGATGGGGAATCGCTGAATTTTGGACTCGGCTGGTGACAAAATGTTCCAAACACACCCCATGCACAACTCCACCGGGGAAGGTGCCAGAAACGAGTTCCGTTGGTAGTTTTTACACTACCCCGGTAGGCAGCTGAAAGGCACCACAAAACTTGTTCTACCTGCTTTCTGGGCTGAGATGGGGAATCGCTGAATTTTGGACTCGGCTGGTGACAAAATGTTCCAAACACACCCCATGCACAACTCCACCGGGGAAGGTGCCAGAAACGAGTTCCGTTGGTAGTTTTTACACTACCCCGGTAGGCAGCTGAAAGGCACCACAAAACTTGTTCTACCTGCTTTCTGGGCTGAGATGGGGAACGGCTGAGTTTTGGACTCGGCTGCTGACAAAATGTTCCAAACACACCCCATGCACAACTCCACCGGGGAAGGTGCCAGAAACGAGTTCTGTTGGTAGTTTTTACACTACCCCGGTAGGCAGCTGAAAGGCACCACAAAACTTGTTCTACCTGCTTTCTGGGCTGAGATGGGGAATCGCTGAATTTTGGACTCGGCTGGTGACAGAATGTTCCAAACACACCCCATGCACAACTCCACCGGGGAAGGTGCCAGAAACGAGTTCTGTTGGTAGTTTTTACACTACCCCGGTAGGCAGCTGAAAGGCACCACAAAACTTGTTCTACCTGCTTTCTGGGCTGAGATGGGGAACAGCTGAGTTTTGGACTCGGCTGCTGACAAAATGTTCCAAACACACCCCATGCACAACTCCACCGGGGAAGGTGCCAAAACGAGTTCTGTTGGTAGTTTTTACACTACCCCGGTAGGCAGCTGAAAGGCACCACAAAACTTGTTCTACCTGCTTTCTGGGCTGAGATGGGGAACAGCTGAATTTTGGACTCGGCTGGTGACAAAATGTTCCAAACACACCCCATGCACAACTCCACCGAGGAAGGTGCCAGAAACGAGTTCTGTTGGTAGTTTTTACACTACCCCGGTAGGCAGCTGAAAGGCACCACAAAACTTGTTCTACCTGCTTCTGGGCTGAGATGGGGAATCGCTGAATTTTGGACTCGGCTGGTGACAAAATGTTCCAAACACACCCCATGCACACCTCCACCGGCAAAGATGCCAGAAACGAGTTCTTTTGGTAGTTTTTACACTACCCCGGTAGGCAGCTGAAAGGCACCACAAAACTTGTTCTACCTGCTTTCTGGGCTGAGATGGGGAACGGCTGAGTTTTGGACTTGGCTGCTGACAAAATGTTCCAAACACACCCCATGCACAGCTCCACCGGCAAAGGTGCCAGAAACGAGTTCTGTTGGTAGTTTTTACACTACCCCGGTAGGCAGCTGAAAGGCACCACAAAACTTGTTCTACCTGCTTTCTGGGCTGAGATGGGGAACGGCTGACTTTTGGACTCGGCTGCTGACAAAATGTTCCAAACACACCCCATGCACAACTCCACCGGGGAAGGTGCCAGAAACGAGTTCTGTTGGTAGTTTTTACACTACCCCGGTAGGCAGCTGAAAGGCACCACAAAACTTGTTCTACCTGCTTTCTGGGCTGAGATGGGGAATCGCTGAATTTTGGACTCGGCTGCTGACAAAATGTTCCAAACACACCCCATGCACAACTCCACCGGGGAAGGTGCCAGAAACGAGTTCTGTTGGTAGTTTTTACACTACCCCGGTAGGCAGCTGAAAGGCACCACAAAACTTGTTCTACCTGCTTTCTGGGCTGAGATGGGGAACCGCTGAATTTTGGACTCGGCTGGTGACAAAATGTTCCAAACACACCCCATGCACAGCTCCACCGGCAAAGGTGCCAGAAACGAGTTCTGTTGGTAGTTTTTACACTACCCCGGTAGGCAGCTGAAAGGCACCACAAAACTTGTTCTACCTGCTTTCTGGGCTGAGATGGGGAACGGCTGAGTTTTGGACTCGGCTGGTGACAAAATGTTCCAAACACACCCCATGCACAACTCCACCGGGGAAGGTGCCAGAAACGAGTTCTGTTGGTAGTTTTTACACTACCCCGGTAGGCAGCTGAAAGGCACCACAAAACTTGTTCTACCTGCTTTCTGGGCTGAGATGGGGAACGGCTGAGTTTTGGACTCGGCTGGTGACAAAATGTTCCAAACACACCCCATGCACAACTCCACCGGGGAAGGTGCCAGAAACGAGTTCTGTTGGTAGTTTTTACACTACCCCGGTAGGCAGCTGAAAGGCACCACAAAACTTGTTCTACCTGCTTTCTGGGCTGAGATGGGGAACGGCTGAATTTTGGACTCGGCTGGTGACAAAATGTTCCAAACACACCCCATGCACAACTCCACCGGGGAAGGTGCCAGAAACGAGTTCTGTTGGTAGTTTTTACACTACCCCGGTAGGCAGCTGAAAGGCACCACAAAACTTGTTCTACCTGCTTTCTGGGCTGAGATGGGGAACGGCTGACTTTTGGACTCGGCTGCTGACAAAATGTTCCAAACACACCCCATGCACAACTCCACCGGGGAAGGTGCCAAAACGAGTTCTGTTGGTAGTTTTTACACTACCCCGGTAGGCAGCTGAAAGGCACCACAAAACTTGTTCTACCTGCTTTCTGGGCTGAGATGGGGAATCGCTGAATTTTGGACTCGGCTGGTGACAAAATGTTCCAAACACACCCCATGCACAACTCCACCGGGGAAGGTGCCAGAAACGAGTTCCGTTGGTAGTTTTTACACTACCCCGGTAGGCAGCTGAAAGGCACCACAAAACTTGTTCTACCTGCTTTCTGGGCTGAGATGGGGAATCGCTGAATTTTGGACTCGGCTGGTGACAAAATGTTCCAAACACACCCCATGCACAACTCCACCGGGGAAGGTGCCAGAAACGAGTTCTGTTGGTAGTTTTTACACTACCCCGGTAGGCAGCTGAAAGGCACCACAAAACTTGTTCTACCTGCTTTCTGGGCTGAGATGGGGAATCGCTGAATTTTGGACTCGGCTGCTGACAAAATGTTCCAAACACACCCCATGCACAACTCCACCGGGGAAGGTGCCAGAAACGAGTTCTGTTGGTAGTTTTTACACTACCCCGGTAGGCAGCTGAAAGGCACCACAAAACTTGTTCTACCTGCTTTCTGGGCTGAGATGGGGAACAGCTGAGTTTTGGACTCGGCTGGTGACAAAATGTTCCAAACACACCCCATGCACAACTCCACCGGGGAAGGTGCCAAAACGAGTTCTGTTGGTAGTTTTTACACTACCCCGGTAGGCAGCTGAAAGGCACCACAAAACTTGTTCTACCTGCTTTCTGGGCTGAGATGGGGAACAGCTGAGTTTTGGACTCGGCTGGTGACAGAATGTTCCAAACACACCCCATGCACAACTCCACCGAGGAAGGTGCCAGAAACGAGTTCTGTTGGTAGTTTTTACACTACCCCGGTAGGCAGCTGAAAGGCACCACAAAACTTGTTCTACCTGCTTTCTGGGCTGAGATGGGGAATCGCTGAATTTTGGACTCGGCTGCTGACAAAATGTTCCAAACACACCCCATGCACAGCTCCACCGGCAAAGGTGCCAGAAACGAGTTCTGTTGGTAGTTTTTACACTACCCCGGTAGGCAGCTGAAAGGCACCACAAAACTTGTTCTACCTGCTTTCTGGGCTGAGATGGGGAACGGCTGAATTTTGGACTCGGCTGCTGACAAAATGTTCCAAACACACCCCATGCACAACTCCACCGGGGAAGGTGCCAGAAACGAGTTCTGTTGGTAGTTTTTACACTACCCCCGGTAGGCAGCTGAAAGGCACCACAAAACTTGTTCTACCTGCTTTCTGGGCTGAGATGGGGAATCGCTGACTTTTGGACTCGGCTGGTGACAGAATGTTCCAAACACACCCCATGCACAACTCCACCGGGGAAGGTGCCAGAAACGAGTTCTGTTGGTAGTTTTTACACTACCCCCGGTAGGCAGCTGAAAGGCACCACAAAACTTGTTCTACCTGCTTTCTGGGCTGAGATGGGGAACAGCTGAGTTTTGGACTCGGCTGCTGACAAAATGTTCCAAACACACCCCATGCACAACTCCACCGGGGAAGGTGCCAAAACGAGTTCTGTTGGTAGTTTTTACACTACCCCGGTAGGCAGCTGAAAGGCACCACAAAACTTTTTCTACCTGCTTTCTGGGCTGAGATGGGGAACAGCTGAGTTTTGGACTCGGCTGGTGACAAAATGTTCCAAACACACCCCATGCACAACTCCACCGAGGAAGGTGCCAGAAACGAGTTCTGTTGGTAGTTTTTACACTACCCCGGTAGGCAGCTGAAAGGCACCACAAAACTTGTTCTACCTGCTTCTGGGCTGAGATGGGGAATCGCTGAATTTTGGACTCGGCTGCTGACAAAATGTTCCAAACACACCCCATGCACAGCTCCACCGGCAAAGGTGCCAGAAACGAGTTCTGTTGGTAGTTTTTTACACTACCCCGGTAGGCAGCTGAAAGGCACCACAAAAGTTTTTCTACCTGCTTTCTGGGCTGAGATGGGGAACGGCTGAGTTTTGGACTTGGCTGCTGACAAAATGTTCCAAACACACCCCATGCACAGCTCCACCGGCAAAGGTGCCAGAAACGAGTTCTGTTGGTAGTTTTTACACTACCCCGGTAGGCAAGAGAAAGGCACCACAAAACTTGTTCTACCTGCTTTCTGGGCTGAGATGGAGAATCGCTGAATTTTGGACTTGGCTGGTGACAAAATGTTCCAAACACACCCCATGCACAACTCCACCGGGGAAGGTGCCAGAAACGAGTTCTGTTGGTAGTTTTTTACACTACCCCGGTAGGCAAGAGAAAGGCACCACAAAACTTGTTCTACCTGCTTTCTGGGCTGAGATGGGGAATCGCTGAATTTTGGACTCGGCTGGTGACAAAATGTTCCAAACACACCCCATGCACAACTCCACCGGGGAAGGTGCCAGAAACGAGTTCTGTTGGTAGTTTTTACACTACCCCGGTAGGCAAGAGAAAGGCACCACAAAACTTGTTCTACCTGCTTTCTGGGCTGAGATGGGGAATCGCTGACTTTTGGACTCGGCTGGTGACAAAATGTTCCAAACACACCCCATGCACAACTCCACCGGGGAAGGTGCCAGAAACGAGTTCTGTTGGTAGTTTTTACACTACCCCGGTAGGCAGCTGAAAGGCACCACAAAACTTGTTCTACCTGCTTTCTGGGCTGAGATGGGGAATCGCTGAATTTTGGACTCGGCTGGTGACAAAATGTTCCAAACACACCCCATGCACAACTCCACCGGGGAAGGTGCCAGAAACGAGTTCTGTTGATACTTTTTACACTACCCCGGTAGGCAGCTGAAAGGCACCACAAAACTTGTTCTACCTGCTTTCTGGGCTGAGATGGGGAATCGCTGACTTTTGGACTCGGCTGGTGACAGAATGTTCCAAACACACCCCATGCACAACTCCACCGGGGAAGGTGCCAGAAACGAGTTCTGTTGGTAGTTTTTACACTACCCCCGGTAGGCAGCTGAAAGGCACCACAAAACTTGTTCTACCTGCTTTCTGGGCTGAGATGGGGAATCGCTGAATTTTGGACTCGGCTGGTGACAGAATGTTCCAAACACACCCCATGCACAACTCCACCGGGGAAGGTGCCAGAAACGAGTTCTGTTGTAGTTTTTACACTACCCCGGTAGGCAGCTGAAAGGCACCACAAAACTTGTTCTACCTGCTTTCTGGGCTGAGATGGGGAATCGCTGAATTTTGGACTCGGCTGGTGACAAAATGTTCCAAACACACCCCATGCACACTCCACCGGCAAAGGTGCCAGAAACGAGTTCTGTTGGTAGTTTTTACACTACCCCGGTAGGCAGCTGAAAGGCACCACAAAACTTGTTCTACCTGCTTTCAGGGCTGAGATGGGGAATCGCTGACTTTTGGACTCGGCTGGTAACAAAATGTTCCAAACACACCCCATGCACAACTCCACCGGGGAAGGTGCCAGAAACGAGTTCTGTTGTAGTTTTTACACTACCCCGGTAGGCAGCTGAAAGGCACCACAAAACTTGTTCTACCTGCTTTCTGGGCTGAGATGGGGAATCGCTGAATTTTGGACTCGGCTGCTGACAAAATGTTCCAAACACACCCCATGCACAACTCCACCGGGGAAGGTGCCAGAAACGAGTTCTGTTGGTAGTTTTTACACTACCCCCGGTAGGCAGCTGAAAGGCACCACAAAACTTGTTCTACCTGCTTTCTGGGCTGAGATGGGGAATCGCTGAATTTTGGACTCGGCTGGTGACAAAATGTTCCAAACACACCCCATGCACGACTCCACCGGGGAAGGTGCCAGAAACGAGTTCTGTTGGTAGTTTTTACACTACCCCGGTAGGCAGCTGAAAGGCACCACAAAACTTGTTCTAACCTGCTTTCTGGGCTGAGATGGGGAATCGCTGAATTTTGGACTCGGCTGCTGACAAAATGTTCCAAACACACCCCATGCACAACTCCACCGGGGAAGGTGCCAGAAACGAGTTCTGTTGGTAGTTTTTACACTACCCCGGTAGGCAGCTGAAAGGCACCACAAAACTTGTTCTCTACCTGCTTTCTGGGCTGAGATGGGGAATCGCTGAATTTTGGACTCGGCTGCTGACAAAATGTTCCAAACACACCCCATGCACAACTCCACCGGGGAAGGTGCCAGAAACGAGTTCTGTTGGTAGTTTTTACACTACCCCGGTAGGCAGCTGAAAGGCACCACAAAACTTGTTCTACCTGCTTTCTGGGCTGAGATGGGGAATCGCTGAATTTTGGACTCGGCTGGTGACAAAATGTTCCAAACACACCCCATGCACAACTCCACCGGGGAAGGTGCCAGAAACGAGTTCTGTTGGTAGTTTTTACACTACCCCGGTAGGCAGCTGAAAGGCACCACAAAACTTGTTCTACCTGCTTTCTGGGCTGAGATGGGGAATCGCTGAATTTTGGACTCGGCTGGTAACAAAATGTTCCAAACACACCCCATGCACAACTCCACCGGGGAAGGTGCCAGAAACGAGTTCTGTTGGTAGTTTTTACACTACCCCGGTAGGCAGCTGAAAGGCACCACAAAACTTGTTCTACCTGCTTTCTGGGCTGAGATGGGGAATCGCTGAATTTTGGACTCGGCTGCTGACAAAATGTTCCAAACACACCCCATGCACAACTCCACCGGGGAAGGTGCCAGAAACGAGTTCTGTTGGTAGTTTTTACACTACGCCGGTAGGCAGCTGAAAGGCACCACAAAACTTGTTCTACCTGCTTTCAGGGCTGAGATGGGGAATCGCTGACTTTTGGACTCGGCTGGTAACAAAATGTTCCAAACACACCCCATGCACAACTCCACCGGGGAAGGTGCCAGAAACGAGTTCTGTTGTAGTTTTTACACTACCCCGGTAGGCAGCTGAAAGGCACCACAAAACTTGTTCTACCTGCTTTCTGGGCTGAGATGGGGAATCGCTGAATTTTGGACTCGGCTGCTGACAAAATGTTCCAAACACACCCCATGCACAACTCCACCGGGGGAAGGTGCCAGAAACGAGTTCTGTTGGTAGTTTTTACACTACCCCGGTAGGCAGCTGAAAGGCACCACAAAACTTGTTCTACCTGCTTTCTGGGCTGAGATGGGGAATCGCTGAATTTTGGACTCGGCTGGTGACAAAATGTTCCAAACACACCCCATGCACGACTCCACCGGGGAAGGTGCCAGAAACGAGTTCTGTTGGTAGTTTTTACACTACCCCGGTAGGCAGCTGAAAGGCACCACAAAACTTGTTCTACCTGCTTTCTGGGCTGAGATGGGGAATCGCTGAATTTTGGACTCGGCTGGTGACAGAATGTTCCAAACACACCCCATGCACAACTCCACCGGGGAAGGTGCCAGAAACGAGTTCTGTTGGTAGTTTTTACACTACCCCGGTAGGCAGCTGAAAGGCACCACAAAACTTGTTCTACCTGCTTTCTGGGCTGAGATGGGGAATCGCTGAATTTTGGACTCGGCTGGTGACAGAATGTTCCAAACACACCCCATGCACAACTCCACCGGGGGAAGGTGCCAGAAACGAGTTCTGTTGGTAGTTTTTACACTACCCCGGTAGGCAGCTGAAAGGCACCACAAAACTTGTTCTACCTGCTTTCTGGGCTGAGATGGGGAATCGCTGAATTTTGGACTCGGCTGCTGACAAAATGTTCCAAACACACCCCATGCACAACTCCACCGGGGAAGGTGCCAGAAACGAGTTCTGTTGGTAGTTTTTACACTACCACCGGTAGGCAGCTGAAAGGCACCACAAAACTTGTTCTACCTGCTTTCTGGGCTGAGATGGGGAATCGCTGAATTTTGGACTCGGCTGGTGACAAAATGTTCCAAACACACCCCATGCACAACTCCACCGGGGAAGGTGCCAGAAACGAGTTCTGTTGGTAGTTTTTACACTACCCCGGTAGGCAGCTGAAAGGCACCACAAAACTTGTTCTACCTGCTTTCTGGGCTGAGATGGGGAATCGCTGAATTTTGGACTCGGCTGGTGACAAAATGTTCCAAACACACCCCATGCACAACTCCACCGGGGAAGGTGCCAGAAACGAGTTCTGTTGGTAGTTTTTACACTACCCCGGTAGGCAGCTGAAAGGCACCACAAAACTTGTTCTACCTGCTTTCTGGGCTGAGATGGGGAATCGCTGAATTTTGGACTCGGCTGGTAACAAAATGTTCCAAACACACCCCATGCACAACTCCACCGGGGAAGGTGCCAGAAACGAGTTCTGTTGGTAGTTTTTACACTACCCCCGGTAGGCAGCTGAAAGGCACCACAAAACTTGTTCTACCTGCTTTCTGGGCTGAGATGGGGAATCGCTGAATTTTGGACTCGGCTGGTGACAAAATGTTCCAAACACACCCCATGCACAACTCCACCGGGGAAGGTGCCAGAAACGAGTTCTGTTGGTAGTTTTTACACTACGCCGGTAGGCAGCTGAA